>NW_026729056.1:80000-100000 GCF_030272615.1 Cryptomeria japonica | reverse complement strand
TGATCGCACCCGTTATGAGCTTGTCGCAGTGTGTACTTAGCAAACCGCGACCCACGTGCGAATCCACCCCGGCCACCCACCCCCGTCGAGGTGCACACCCTCCCTCGCGAAGTGCGCCCCGTTCGCCAAGTGTGAGCCCTGCCCGGGTGCGCGCACCTTGCTAGGGCGTCGGGTGTGCACCCGGCCCGGCCTACGTGCGTGCACCTGGACGGGGCGTCGTGTGCGTGCAGTGTCCCGTCTGCAACGCGGTGCCCACACACCACCTCGGGCGCAACGACCTGCGCTCACATGTGGGCCGAGTGCACCTTGGTGCATGTTCGGGGCGCCTCGGGTGCACGCTCGATCTTGCCCCGGTGCACCAAGGCGCTCGGTTTGCCCCGGGTGCGCACTTGGTGCAAGGTGGGCACCCAAAATAGGGATCAAGCACCAAAACACAAGTTTCGGGATGCAAAATGGGACCCAAGGACCACAAATGCGTTCCAAGACCCATGATGGGTCCACGAGAACAAAAATGTGTTCCGAGACTTAATAAACAAATATTGGGTTTTAGGAGAAGAAACATGCTCTGATGCCCAAAACGAGAATCGACCCCGAAAAGGCCACAGGCCAAAAGTGGGATGCGAGACAAAAAAAAATGGGACCCGAGGACCAAAATTGGGTTCCCAGGTCGAAGACAGGGCAACCGGACAAGAAACGACCTCTAAGGCTCGAAATGAGTCCCGACGACTAAAACTTGACAAGAAGCACCCATCAGGCACCCAACTCGACACCCATGGGATGCCGACCCACCCGGGCTTCCACCTAGCACACCTTGGCACCCACCCACCCTCGCACCCAACCTCGCACCCAACTTAGCACCTTTGAACCCACATTGGCACTCACCCTGACCCTGGCACCTTGGAACCCACATTGGCACTCACCTTGACCCTGGCACCCACCTTTGCACTCACCTTGGGACCCACCCTGGCTCCCACCTCGGCACCCACCCAGACACCCACCTTGGTTCCTTGGCACCCACCTTGGATCCTTGGCACCCACCCCGACACCCACCTTGGCACGCAACTTGGCTACTTGCCACCCACCTTGGCTCCTTGACGCCCACCCCGACAACCACCCCGTGACCTACCCTGGCTAGGGTTGGTGCACACCCACCCTGGTGCCCACCTTGGCACCCACCCCATGACCCACCTTGGCACGCACCTTAGTACCCACCCCGTTACCCACCCTAGGACCCACCCCGTGACCCACCTTGGCCAGGGTGGGTGCCTTGGTGCGCACAACTTGCCTGGGCTGCACACCAGGGCGGGCTCAAGATGGCACCCGCGTTCCGTTTTTTTCACTATCTTTCAAAACGGAAATTTTAAAATCTCGTTTTTTTTTTTTTTTTGCCTTTTCTGGAAATTAGTGAAGGCAGCGCATCAAAGGTGCGCAATGCTGGTGCGAACCCGGGAGCGCTCCGATGTGTGCTCCAAGGTGCGGCGTGCACGAAGTCCGAGCCCGGCTTGCCCCGGGTGCGCACCTCGCGTGCACCTTCGCCGGGGTGAGCACCTTGGCTGGGTTGCGCGCCCTGGTGCGCACCAAGGAGCGCTCTGAAGTGTGCTCCAAGGTGCGGCGTGCACGAAGTCGGAGCTCGGTTTGCCCCGGGTGTGCACCTCGGGTGCGCACCTCGCGTGCACCTTCGCTGCGGTGGGCACCTTGGCTGGGTTGCGCGCCTTGGTGGGCACCATGCAGTGCACGAAGTCGGAGCCCGGTTTGCCCCGGGCGCGCACCTCCGCCAGGGTGGGCACCTTGGTGCGCACAACTTGCCTGGGCTGCGCACCAGGAAGGGCTCAAGATGGCACCCGCGTTCCGTTTTTTTCACTATCTTTCAGAACGGAAATTTTAAAATATCGTTTTTTTTTGCCTTTTCTGGAAATTAGTGAAGGCAGCGCATCAAAGGTGCGCAACGCTGGTGCGAACCTGGGAGCGCTCCGATGTGTGCTCCAAGGTGCGGCGTGCACGAAGTCGGAGCCCGGTTTGCCCCGGGTGCGCCCTGGTGGGCACCATGGTGCGCACCAAGGAGCGCTCCGAAGTGTGCTCCAAGGTGCGGCCTGCACGAAGTCGGAGCCCGGTTTGCCCCGGGTGTGCACCGCGGGTGGGCACCTTGGTGCGCATGCCTTGCCTGGGCTGCGCACCAGGGCGGGCTCAAGATGGCACCCGCGTTCCGTTTTTTTCACTATCTTTCAAAACGGAAATTTTAAAATCTCATTTTTTTTTGCCTTTTCTGGAAATTAGTGAAGGCAGCGCATCAAAGGTGCGCACCTCGCTGCCCACCACGGTGCGCAACGCCGGTGGGCACCCGGGAGTGCTTCGAAGTGTGCTCCAAGGTGCTGCGTGCACGTTGTCGGAGCCCGGTTTGCCCCGGGTGCGCACCTCGCGTGCACCTTCGTCGGGGTGGGCACCTTGGCTGGGTTTGCCCCGGCTGCGCTCCGAAGCGGGGTTATTGGAGCGCCGCCTCTTTTTTTGTCGGAGCGTTTGGTGGGGTTTCTCGCATTGGCTCTTCCCAGGCCCGGTTGCCACCCTGGCGCGCACGAAGTCGGAAGTAGGGTTAATTGCCCGGGTGCGCACCTTTGCCAGGGTGGGCACCTTACCTGGGCTGTGCACCCGGGCGGGCTCAAGATGGCACCCGCGTTCCGTTTTTTTCACTATCTTTCAAAACGGAAATTTTAAAATCTCCTCTTTTTTTTGCCTTTTCTGGAAATTAGTGAAGGCAGCGCATCAAAGGTGCGCACCTCGCTGCCCACCTTGGTGTGCTCTGAGGTGCGCACCCGGGAGCGCTACGAAGTGTGCTCCAAGGTGCGGCGTGCACGTTGTCGGAGCCCGGTTTGCCCCGGGTGCGCACCTCGCCTGCACCTTGGCCGGGGTGGGCACCCTGGCTGGGTTTGCCCAGGGTGCGCTCCGAAGCGGGGTTACTGGAGCGCCCCCTCTTTTTTTGTCAGAGCGTTTGGTGGGGTTTCTCGCATTGGCTCTTCCCAGGCCCGGTTGTTGGGTGCGCTCCCACCCTGGCGCGCGCGAAGTTGGAAGTTGGGTTAATTGCCCGGGCGCGCACCTTCGCCAGGGTGGGCACCTTGGTGCGCACACCTTGGCTGGGCTGCGCACCAGGGCGGGCTCAAGATGGCACCAGCATTCCCTTTTTCTCACTATCTTTCAAAACGGAAATTTTAAAATCTCGTTTTCTTTTGCCTTTTATGGAAATTAGTGAAGGCATCGCATCAAAGGTGCGCACCTCGCTGCCCACCTTGGTGTGCTCCGAGGTGCCCACCACGGTGCGCTCCGAGGTGCCCACCACGGTGCGCAACGCCGGTGCGAACCCGGGAGCGCCCCGATGTGTGCTCCAAGGTGCGGCGTGCACGAAGCCGGACCCCGGTTTGCCCCGGGTGCGCACCTCGCGTGCACCTTGGTGCGCACACCTTGGCTGGGTTGCGCGGCCTGGTGGGCACCATGGTGCGCACCAAGGAGCGCTCCGAAGTGTGCTCCAAGGTGCGGCGTGCACGAAGTCCTAGCCCGGTTTGCCCCGGGTGCGCACCTTCGCCGCGGTGGGCACCATGGCGTGCACGAAGTCGGAGCCCGGTTTGCCCCGGGTGCGCACCTCGCGTGCACCTTCGCCGGGGTGGGCACCTCGGCTGGGTTGCGCGCCCTGGTGCGCACCAAGGAGCGCTCCGAAGTGTGCTCCAAGGTGCGGCGTGCACGAAGTCGGAGCCCGGTTTGCCCCGGGTGCGCACCTTCGCCGCGGTGGGCACCCTGGTGCGCACCATGGCGTGCACGAAGTCGGAGCCCGGTTTGCCCCGGGTGCGCACCTCGCGTGCACCTTCGGCGGGGTTGCGCGCCCTGGTGCGCACCAAGGAGCGCTCCGAAGTGTGCTCCAAGGTGCGGCGTGCACGAAGTCGGAGCCCGGTTTGCCCCGGGTGCGCACCTCGCGTGCACCTTCGGCGGGGTTGCGCGCCCTGGTGGGCACCATGGTGCGCACCAAGGAGCGCTCCGAAGTGTGCTCCAAGGTGCGGCGTGCACGAAGTCGGAGCCCGGTTTGCCCCGGGTGCGCACCTCGCGTGCACCTTCGCCGCGGTGGGCACCATGGCGTGCACGAAGTCGGAGCCCGGTTTGCCCCGGGTGCGCACCTCGCGTGCACCTTCGCCGGGGTGGGCACCTCGGCTGGGTTGCGCGCCCTGGTGCGCACCAAGGAGCGCTCCGAAGTGTGCTCCAAGGTGCGGCGTGCACGAAGTCGGAGCCCGGTTTGCCCCGGGTGCGCACCTCGCGTGCACCTTCGCCGCGGTGGGCACCATGGCGTGCACGAAGTCGGAGCCCGGTTTGCCTCGGGTGCGCACCCCGCGTGCACCTTCGCCGGGGTGGGCACCTCGGCTGGGTTGCGCGCCCTGGTGCGCACCAAGGAGCGCTCCGAAGTGTGCTCCAAGGTGCGGCGTGCACGAAGTCGGAGCCCGGTTTGCCCCGGGTGCGCACCTCGCGTGCACCTTCGCCGCGGTGGGCACCTTGGCTGGGTTGGGCACCATTGAGCGCTCCGAAGTGTGCTCCAAGGTGCGCACCATGGCCCTCCAAGGTGCGCAGCATGGCGTGCACGAAGTCGGAGCCCGGTTTGCCCCGGGTGCGCACCTCGCGTGCACCTTCGCCAGGGTGGGCACCTCGGTGCGCACACCTTCTCAATGTTTTCTTGCCTTTTCTGGAAATTGGTGAAGGCAGCGCATCAAAGGTGCGCACCTCGGTGTGCTCCGAGGTGCGAACCCGAGAGCGCTCCGAGGTGCCCACGAAGTCGAAAGTCGGGTTAATTGCATTGTTTTCCCCGGGTGCGCTCCGAGGTGCGCAACATCGGTGCGCACCAAGGAGGGCTCCGAAGTGTGCTCCAAGGTGCGCACGATTCGGAGCTCGGTTTGCCCGGGGTGCGCACACCTTGGCTGGGTTGCGCACCCTTTGTGCGCTCCAAGGTGCGCACGAAGTCGGAGCTCGGTTTGCCCCGGGTGCGCACCTTCGCCAGGGTGCGCACCTTGATGCGCACGCCTTGGCTGGGCTGCGCACCTTGGTGGGCGCCATGGTGCGCACCTTTCGTGCGCTCCAAGGTGCGCACGAAGTCGGAGCTCGGTTTGCCCCGGGTGCGCACCTTGGTGGGCGCCATGGTGCACTCCGAGGTGCCCAAGATTGGTGCGCAACAAGGAGCGCTCCGAAGTGCGCTCCAAGGTGCGCAGGTGCGCGCGAAGTCGAAAGTTGGGTTAATTGTCCGGTTTGCCTCGGGTGCGCACCTTGCGTGCACCTTCGCCAGGGTGGGCGCCTTGGTGCGCACACCTTGGCTGGGCTGCGCACCCGGGCGCGCACACCTTGGCACCCGCGTTTCCTTCATTTTAAATTTTTTTTTTTTACAATCTCTCAAGTGGGAAATTCTATAATCTCAACTTTTTTTGCCTTTTCAGGAAACTTTTGAATGGAGCGCATCATTGGTGCGCTCCGAAGTGTGCTCCAAGGTGCGCACCTCTGGTGTGCTCCAAAGCTCTCTCCAGCTGCGTGCACCTGCCCCGGCCGCGCACCCGGCCCCGCCCAGCTTCGCTCACCTGTCCCGGGCGTCTGGTGCGGAACCTTAGAGTAAGAAACATCACCGTGCACCTTGGCCAACGTGCGCGACTCGACCGAGCGCGCACTGGCCGAGGTGCACACCGATTTCACCTGGGTGCGCGCGCAGCACCTCGGGCGCACCGGGGTGCGCGCACAACGCCCGGGTTGCACCGTGGCCTGTGTGCTCGGGGCGCCTCGGGTGCGCGCTCGGTGTCGCCCCCCGCGCGCGCGGTAGTGCGGGCAGCGCACCCCGGCCCGGCCCGGCCCCGACGAGAACGCAAACGGGCAAAAGGTTTATTCAAATAGCATTGCGACGCCCGGCGAAAAACTAAGAAAGGGTGCAACACCGGGACTTCCCGGGAGGTCACCCATCCTAGTACTACTCCGGCCCAAGCGCGCTTAACTGCGGAGTTCTGATGGGATCCGGTGCACTAACGCTGGTATGATCGCACCCGTTATGAGCTTGTCGCAGTGTGTACTTAGCAAACCGCGACCCACGTGCGAATCCACCCCGGCCACCCACCCCCGTCGAGGTGCACACCCTCCCTCGCGAAGTGCGCCCCGTTCGCCAAGTGTGAGCCCTGCCCGGGTGCGCTCACCTTGCTAGGGCGTCGGGTGTGCACCCGGCCCGGCCTACGTGCGTGCACCTGGACGGGGCGTCGTGTGCGTGCAGTGTCCCGTCTGCAACGCGGTGCCCACACACCACCTCGGGCGCAACGACCTGCGCTCACATGTGGGCCGAGTGCACCTTGGTGCATGTTCGGGGCGCCTCGGGTGCACGCTCGATCTTGCCCCGGTGCACCAAGGCGCTCGGTTTGCCCCGGGTGCGCACTTGGTGCAAGGTGGGCACCCAAAATAGGGATCAAGCACCAAAACACAAGTTTCGGGATGCAAAATGGGACCCAAGGACCACAAATGCGTTCCAAGACCCATGATGGGTCCACGAGAACAAAAATGTGTTCCGAGACTTAATAAACAAATATTGGGTTTTAGGAGAAGAAACATGCTCTGATGCCCAAAACGAGAATCGACCCCGAAAAGGCCACAGGCCAAAAGTGGGATGCGAGACAAAAAAAAATGGGACCCGAGGACCAAAATTGGGTTCCCAGGTCGAAGACAGGGCAACCGGACAAGAAACGACCTCTAAGGCTCGAAATGAGTCCCGACGACTAAAACTTGACAAGAAGCACCCATCAGGCACCCAACTCGACACCCATGGGATGCCGACCCACCCGGGCTTCCACCTAGCACACCTTGGCACCCACCCACCCTCGCACCCAACCTCGCACCCAACTTAGCACCTTTGAACCCACATTGGCACTCACCCTGACCCTGGCACCTTGGAACCCACATTGGCACTCACCTTGACCCTGGCACCCACCTTTGCACTCACCTTGGGACCCACCCTGGCTCCCACCTCGGCACCCACCCAGACACCCACCTTGGTTCCTTGGCACCCACCTTGGATCCTTGGCACCCACCCCGACACCCACCTTGGCACGCAACTTGGCTACTTGCCACCCACCTTGGCTCCTTGACGCCCACCCCGACAACCACCCCGTGACCTACCCTGGCTAGGGTTGGTGCACACCCACCCTGGTGCCCACCTTGGCACCCACCCCATGACCCACCTTGGCACGCACCTTAGTACCCACCCTGTTACCCACCCTAGGACCCACCCCGTGACCCACCTTGGCCAGGGTGGGTGCACCCACCCTGGTGCCCACCTTGGCACCCACCCATCCTAGCACCCAGCCTGTGACCGGGCTTGGAACCCAACCTTGCACCCGTCTTGGCCAGTGTGGGTGCGCACCCATCCTGGCACCCACGTTGTGACACACCCTTTAACCCACGCACCCTAGCAGCCACGTTGGCACCCACCTTGGAACACAACCTAGCAACTTGGCACCCACCCCGTGACCCACCTTGGCATCCACCATAGCAGTCGCCCACTTGGCACCCACCTTGGAACCCAAGTTGGCACCCACCTCGGCACCCACCTTGACACTTGTGGACCCACCTTGCCACTCACCCTAGCATCGACCCATCCTAGCACCCACCCTGGCACCTTTGCACCCTAGCACTCACCCATCCTAGCACCTAACCTGTGACCCACCTTGACACTCACCCTCGCACCCACCTTGGAACCCAACCTAGCACCCACCCACCCTGACACCAACCCTAGCACCTACCCACCCTTGCACCCACCCTGTGACCCATCTTGGCACCCACCCATCCTACCACTCAACCTATCACCCACCTTCTCACCCACCTTGGCATCCACCTTAGCACCCACCCACACTGGCACCTTGGCACCCACCTCGGGCAAGGTGGGTGCACACCCACCCTGACACCCAATTTAGAACCAACCGAGCATGTTACCCACCTTGGCACCCACATTGCAGCCCACCCTAGTACCCACCCTATGACCCACATTGGCATCCACACCCTAGCACCCAGGCACCTCGACACCCGCCTTGACACGCACCCTAGCACTAAACCTGTGACCCACCTTGGAACTCACCCTAGAACCCACCCACCCTGTGAACCACCTTGGCATCCACCTTAGCACCCACCCACCTTGGCACCCACTCTAGCACTCACCCATCCTAACACCCAACTTGTTACCCACCTTGGCACCCGCCCTCGCGTCCACCTTGAAACCCACCCTAGCACCCACCCACGCAGGAGCCCACCTTGGCACCCAACCTAACACCCACGCATCCTGGCACCCAACTTGTGACCCACCTTGGAACCCACCCTAGTACCCACCTTTGAACCCACTATATCACCAACCCACCTTGGCACCCACCCTATGACCCTCTTTGGAATCCACCCTAGCACGCACCCACCCTGGCACCCACCATGGAGCGCACCCTAGCACCCACCCACCTCGGCACGCACCTCAACACCCACCTTGGTGTGCGCACTGCGCCAACCTCTCAAAGACCCTATGTGGTGCGCTCCAAAGTGTACACCTTTGGTGCGCTCCAAGGTGCGCACCTTTGGTGCACACCGAGGTGCACACCAAAGTGTGCACCGAGGTGAGCACCAAAGTGCACTCCAAGGTGCACACCAAGGCGTGCACCTTTGGTGCGGTCAATGCAAACGAATTCGGAAGTTGGGGTCGATGTCCTAATCGCTGCTGCAGACTACACGTATGAGAATCGGACAAATAGCTTTATATAGGGGAGGTGTTGCGTTTGATGGGTCGACTCCCCTGGTTGTGTGCACTGCACCAACTTCAAAGACCCTGTCTTGTTTAAGAAGTCAAAAGTTGGGGTGGATGTCCTAATCATTGCTGCAGTCTACGCATGTATGAGAATCAGACAAATAGCTTATATAGGGGAGGTGTTGCATTCGGTGGGTTGACTCCCCTGGTTGTGCGCACTGCGCCAACCTCAAAGACCCCGCATAGCAGAAGAAGTCGGAAGTCGGATTTTGGTGAGCACCAAGGCGTGCACCTTTGGTGCGGTCAACGCAGACGAATTCAGAAGTTGGGGTGGATGTCCTAATCGTTGTTGCAGGCTACACATGTATGAGAATCAGACAAATAGCTTATATAGGGGAGGTGTTGGGTTTGATGGGTCAACTCCCTTGGTTGTGCGCATTACGCCAACCTCAAAGACCTTGTTTTCGTTAAGAAGTCAAAAGTTGGGGTCAATGTCCTAATGGCTCCTGTAGGCTACACATGTATGAGAATCGGACAAATAGCTTATATAGGGGAGGTGTTGGGTTTGATGGGTCGACTCCCCTGGTTGTGCGCATTACGTCAACCTCAAAGACCTTGTTTTCGTTAAGAAGTCAAAAGTTGGGGTCGATGTCCTAATTGCTCCTGTAGACTACACATGTATGAGAATCAGACAAATAGCTTATATAGGGGAGGTGTTGGGTTTGATGGGTTGACTCCCCTAGTTGTTCGCATTACACCAACCTCAAAGACCTTGTTTTCGTTTAGAAGCCGAAAGTTGGGGTCGATGTCCTAATTGCTCCTGCAGGCTACGCATGTATGAGAATCAGACAAATAGCTTATATAGGGGAGGTGTTGGGTTTGATGGGTCGACTCCCCTGGTTGTGCGCATTGCGCCAACCTCAAAGACCCTGCATTGCGGATGAAGTCGAAAGTCAGAGTTTGGTGTGCTACAAGGTGTGGTCGAAGGTGCTCACCTAGGTGTGCACCTTTGGAGCGCAGGAAAAGTGCCCTCCAAAAGTGCGCACCTTTGGAGTGCACAAAAGTGCCCTCCAAAAGTGCGCACCTTTGGAGCGCACAAAAGTGCCCTCCAAAAAGTGCCCTCCAAAAGTGCGCACCTTTGGAGCGCACAAAAGTGCCCTCCAAAAAGTGCCCTCCAAAAGTGCGCACCTTTGGAGTGCAGAAAAGTGCCCTCCAAAAAGTGCCCTCCAAAAGTGTGCACCTTTGGAGTGCACAAAAGTGCCCTCCAAAAGTGCGCACCTTTGGAGCGCAGAAAAGTGCCCTCCAAAAAGTGCCCTCCAAAAGTGCGCACCTTTGGAGCGCAGAAAAGTGCCCTCCAAAAAGTGCCCTCCAAAAGTGCGCACCTTTGGAGCGCAGAAAAGTGCCCTCCAAAAAGTGCCCTCCAAAAGTGCGCACCTTTGGAGCGCAGAAAAGTGCCCTCCAAAAAGTGCCCTCCAAAAGTGCGCACCTTTGGAGCGCACAAAAGTGCCCTCCAAAAAGTGCCCTCCAAAAGTGCGCACCTTTGGAGCGCACAAAAGTGCCCTCCAAAAGTGCGCACCTTTGGAGCGCACAAAAGTGCCCTCCAAAAGTGCGCACTTTTGGTGCGCACCAAGGCGCTGGTTCGGTCGTTGCAGGCGAGTTCGGAAGTTGGGGTCGATGTCCTGAGCGGAGGTGCAAACTACACAGGTGTCGGAATCGGACAAATAGCTTATATAGGGGAGGTGTATGCTTCGATGGGTCGACTCCCCAGGTTGAGCGCACCGCGCCAACCTCAAAGACCCTACGGTATGGATGAAGTCGGAAGTTGGGTCCGATGACCGATTCGATTAGTAGGTATGCTCATGAGGTCGGAATTTGGGTCCGATGACCTGCCATGTGCAGGAAGGCGAATGTTGGCACTGTGCGTTGCAAGGTGCACACCAAGGTGCTGGTGCGGTCTTTTTAGTCGAGTTCGGAAGTTGGGGTCGATGTCCTGATCGGAGGTGCAAGCTACACAGGTGTGGGAATCGGACAAATAGCTTATATAGGGGAGGTGTATGCTTCGTTGGGTCGACTCCCCGGGTTGAGCGCACCGCGCCAACCTCAAAGACCCTACGGTATGGATGAAGTCGGAAGTTGGGTCCGATGACCGATTCGATATGTAGGCATACTCGCGAGGTCGGAATTTGGGTCCGATGACCTGCCATGTGCAGGAAGGCGAATGTTGGCACTGTGCGTTGCAAGGTGCGCACCAAGGCGCTGGTTCGGTCGTTGCAGGCGAGTTCGGAAGTTGGGGTCGATGTCCTGATCGGAGGTGCAAACTACACAGGTGTGGGAATCGGACAAATAGCTTATATAGGGGAGGTGTATGCTTCGTTGGGTCGACTCCCCGGGTTGAGCGCACCGCGCCAACCTCAAAGACCCTACGGTATGGATGAAGTCGGAAGTTGTGTCCGATGACCGATTCGATATGTAGGCATACTCGCGAGGTCGGAATTTGGGTCCGATGACCTGCCATGTGCAGGAAGGCGAATGTTGGGACTGTGCGTCGCAAGGTGCGCACCAAGGCGCTGGTGCCGTCGTTGCAGTCGAGTTCGGAAGTTGGGGTCGATGTCCTGGTCAGAGGTGCAAACTACACAGGTGTGGGAATCGGACAAATAGCTTATATAGGGGAGGTGTATGCTTCGATGGGTCGACTCCCCGGGTTGAGCGCACCGCGCCAACCTCAAAGACCCTACAGTATGGATGAAGTCGGAAGTTGGGTCCGATGACCGATTCGATACGTAGGCATATTGGCGAGGTCTGAATTTGTGTCCGATGACCTGCCATGCGCAGGAAGGCGGAATTTGGGTCCGATGACCGAGTTGATGGCGTGCCATGCGCAGAAAGGCGGAATTTGGGTCCGATGACCGAGTTGATGTTGATGGCCCGCCATGCACAGGAAGGCGGAATTTGGGTCCGATGACCGATTTGAAGGCGTGCCATGCGCAGAAAGGCGGAGTTTGGGTCCGATGACCGAGTTGATATTGATGGCCCGCCATGCGCAGGAAGGCGGAATTTGGGTCCGATGACCTGACATACGCATGGAGTCCGACTCGGGGGCCGATGTTCGATTCGATGACTTGCATTGTGGGTAAAGTCGGAAGTTGTGGTCTTTGACCCGATTCGATGACCAGACTTCGGCTGCTTGAGAATCGGACAAATAACTTATATAGGGGAGGTAGTGTTCTCGAGCATCCTCCCCCCGTGCCCGTTTATGTCGATTGATGCTGGTGCTCGACTGGTTGGAGCGCTCGGATGCAAAAATCTTGCACCAGGATTTATCGATTGTGATGGACACGGCAAGTCTCCTGATTGCTATGCAGGAGCTCATCGTGAATCTCTATGCGGCCTTGGTATGGACTCGACCTGCGGAATGGTTCGGCAATGGTAGTCGCTCCAACACGTCCTTGCAATGGCCACAGAGGTGATTCGACTAGAGCTCCAGTCTAGCTTTTGGGTTGCTTGGCGGACTGGTATAGCCGCGATCGAGTTCCGGCCATGAACGTTTTAGATAGCTCTTGGGCTTTCTGGGACGGAAGTCGGAAGTTTGGGCTGTTGTCCGATTTGATGACCATTCTTCGGATGTGTGAGAATCGGACAAATAACTTATATAGGGGACTGTGTTGTCTCACGCAGCCCCCTCCGTGCCCCTCTATCTCGACCGATGTTGGTGCTTGAAAGGGTTGGGATCGCTCGGATTTATAAACGTGCACCACCATTTGTCGAGTGTGAGGGACGCGGCAGGTCTCCTAAATGCTGTACGGGCGCTCTCTGAGAATCTCTATCCGGCCTCGACACAGACTAGTCTTGCTGAATGGTTTGGCACTGGTAGTCGATCCAACACGTCGTTGTTGTGGCCGCCTAGGCGATTCGATTCGAGCCCCCGTCTAGCTTTTGGGTTGCTTGGCGGATTTTGCCCTATCCGCAAGTGAGCTCGGTCCCTAAACGTTCGAGAAACCCGATTGCTATGCGCCGACTCTCTTTCTTGCGAGCCTCCATCTAGCTTTTGGGTCTCTACGGAACGGAAGTCGGAATCTGGGACCGTTGTTTGATTCGACGAGGCAGACTACGGTTGTGCGAGAATCGGACAAATAACTTATATAGGGGAGGTGTTGACTGGAGCATTCTCCCCCGTGCCCCTCTAACTCGACCAATGCTGGCGCTCGAACGGTGGTAGCGCTCGGATTTTCGTTGAGCGCCAGCATTGGTCGATTTAGAGGGGCATGCGAGATTCCCGAATGCTATGCGAGGGCTCTAACGGAAATGTCTATTGGTTTCGGTATGGATGCAATTGCGAGTGGTTCGGCAAAGGTAGTCGTTCCGATGCGTCCATGTCGTGGCCAAATCGATAATTCGATTTGAGCCCTCGTATAGCATTTGGGTCTCTCGATGTGATTCCGCATTCCAGTCCCTTTGGGCACTGCTTGAGCCGCATCCCAGGGGGTTCCCTTCCCAATAATCTGCCTCGCAACCCGATTGCTATGCGGTGAGGCTCCTCGGCCGCCTCGGAACTATCTGTGTATCAGACGCATCGCGGGATAAGGGGTTGGCAACGGTAGTCGCCCCAAGCGCGTCCGATGCTTGGACCATTCCGAGGCGGCCCTGAAGCCTCTTCCGTCTAGCCGTTGGGTCCTTCTCGCCGCATCCCTTGCCTCGCACCCCGATTGCTATGCGGTGAGGCTCCTCGGCCGCCTTGGAACTATCTGTGTATCAGACGCATCGCGGGATAAGGGGTTGTCACTGGTAGTCGCCCCAAGCGCGTCCGATGCTTGGACCATTCCGAGGCGGCCCTGAAGCCTCTTCCGTCTAGCCGTTGGGTCCTTCTCGCCGCATCCCTCGACTCGCACCCCGATTGCTATGCGGTGAGGCTCCTCGGCCGCCTTGGAACTATCTGTGTATCGGACGCGTCGCGGGATAAGGGGTTGTCACTGGTAGTCGCCCCAAGCGCGTCCGATGCTTGGACCATTCCGAGGCGGCCCTGAAGCCTCTTCCGTCTAGCCGTTGGGTCCTTCTCGCCGCATCCCTCGCCTCGCACCCCGATTGCTATGCGGTGAGGCTCCTCGGCCGCCTTGGAACTATCTGTGTATCGGACGCGTCGCGGGATAAGGGGTTGTCACTGGTAGTCGCCCCAAGCGCGTGCGATGCATGGACCATTCCCAGGCGGCCCTGAAGCCTCTTCCGTCTAGCCGTTGGGTCCTTCTCGCCGCATCCCTCGCCTCGCACCCCGATTGCTATGCGGTGAGGCTCCTCGGCCGCCTTGGAACTATCTGTGTATCGGACGCGTCGCGGGATAAGGGGTTGTCACTGGTAGTCGCCCCAAGCGCGTCCGATGCTTGGACCATTCCGAGGCGGCCCTGAAGCCTCTTCCGTCTAGCCGTTGGGTCCTTCTCGCCGCATCCCTCGCCTCGCACCCCGATTGCTATGCGGTGAGGCTCCTCGGCCGCCTTGGAACTATCTGTGTATCGGACGCGTCGCGGGATAAGGGGTTGTCACTGGTAGTCGCCCCAAGCGCGTCCGATGCTTGGACCATTCCGAGGCGGCCCTGAAGCCTCTTCCGTCTAGCCGTTGGGTCCTTCTCGCCGCATCCCTCGCCTCGCACCCCGATTGCTATGCGGTGAGGCTCCTCGGCCGCCTTGGAACTATCTGTGTATCGGACGCGTCGCGGGATAAGGGGTTGTCACTGGTAGTCGCCCCAAGCGCGTCCGATGCTTGGACCATTCCGAGGCGGCCCTGAAGCCTCTTCCGTCTAGCCGTTGGGTCCTTCTCGCCGCATCCCTCGCCTCGCACCCCGATTGCTATGCGGTGAGGCTCCTCGGCCGCCTTGGAACTATCTGTGTATCGGACGCATCGCGGGATAAGGGGTTGTCACTGGTAGTCGCCCCAAGCGCGTCCGATGCTTGGACCATTCCGAGGCGGCCCTGAAGCCTCTTCCGTCTAGCCGTTGGGTCCTTCTCGCCGCATCCCTCGCCTCGCACCCCGATTGCTATGCGGTGAGGCTCCTCGGCCGCCTTGGAACTATCTGTGTATCGGACGCGTCGCGGGATAAGGGGTTGTCACTGGTAGTCGCCCCAAGCGCGTCCGATGCTTGGACCATTCCGAGGCGGCCCTGAAGCCTCTTCCGTCTAGCCGTTGGGTCCTTCTCGCCGCATCCCTCGCCTCGCACCCCGATTGCTATGCGGTGAGGCTCCTCGGCCGCCTTGGAACTATCTGTGTATCGGACGCGTCGCGGGATAAGGGGTTGTCACTGGTAGTCGCCCCAAGCGCGTCCGATGCTTGGACCATTCCGAGGCGGACCTGAAGCCTCTTCCGTCTAGCCGTTGGGTCCTTCTCGCCGCATCCCTCGCCTCGCACCCCGATTGCTATGCGGTGAGGCTCCTCGGCCGCCTTGGAACTATCTGTGTATCGGACGCGTCGCGGGATAAGGGGTTGTCACTGGTAGTCGCCCCAAGCGCGTCCGATGCTTGGACCATTCCGAGGCGGCCCTGAAGCCTCTTCCGTCTAGCCGTTGGGTCCTTCTTGCCGCATCCCTCGCCTCGCACCCCGATTGCTATGCGGTGAGGCTCCTCGGCCGCCTTGGAACTATCTGTGTATCGGACGCGTCGCGGGATAAGGGGTTGTCACTGGTAGTCGCCCCAAGCGCGTCCGATGCTTGGACCATTCCGAGGCGGCCCTGAAGCCTCTTCCGTCTAGCCGTTGGGTCCTTCTCGCCGCATCCCTCGCCTCGCACCCCGATTGCTATGCGGTGAGGCTCCTCGGCCGCCTTGGAACTATCTGTGTATCGGACGCATCGCGGGATAAGGGGTTGTCACTGGTAGTCGCCCCAAGCGCGTCCGATGCTTGGACCATTCCGAGGCGGCCCTGAAGCCTCTTCCGTCTAGCCGTTGGGTCCTTCTCGCCGCATCCCTCGCCTCGCACCCCGATTGCTATGCGGTGAGGCTCCTCGGCCGCCTTGGAACTATCTGTGTATCGGACGCGTCGCGGGATAAGGGGTTGTCACTGGTAGTCGCCCCAAGCGCGTCCGATGCTTGGACCATTCCGAGGCGGACCTGAAGCCTCTTCCGTCTAGCCGTTGGGTCCTTCTCGCCGCATCCCTCGCCTCGCACCCCGATTGCTATGCGGTGAGGCTCCTCGGCCGCCTTGGAACTATCTGTGTATCGGACGCGTCGCGGGATAAGGGGTTGTCACTGGTAGTCGCCCCAAGCGCGTCCGATGCTTGGACCATTCCGAGGCGGCCCTGAAGCCTCTTCCGTCTAGCCGTTGGGTCCTTCTCGCCGCATCCCTCGCCTCGCACCCCGATTGCTATGCGGTGAGGCTCCTCGGCCGCCTTGGAACTATCTGTGTATCGGACGCGTCGCGGGATAAGGGGTTGTCACTGGTAGTCGCCCCAAGCGCGTCCGATGCTTGGACCATTCCGAGGCGGACCTGAAGCCTCTTCCCTCTAGCCGTTGGGGCTTTCTCGCCGCATCCCTCGCCTCGCACCCCGATTGCTATTCGGTGAGGCTCCTCGGCCGCCTTGGAACTATCTGTGTATCGGACGCATCGCGGGATAAGGGGTTGGCAGTGGTAGTCGCCCCAAGCGCGTCCGATGCTTGGACCATTCCGAGGCGGCCCTGCAGCCTCTTCCGTCTAGCCGTTGGGGCCATCTCGCTGCATCCCCCACCTCGCACCACGATTGCTATGCGGTGAGGCTCCTTGGCCGCCTCGGAACTATCTGTGTATCGGACGCATCGCGGGATAAGGGGTTGTCACTGGTAGTCGCCCCAAGCGCGTCCGATGCTTGGACTATTCCGAGGCGGCCCTGCAGCCTCTTCCGTCTAGCCGTTGGGGCCATCTCGCCGCATCCCCCAGCTCCTCGGCCGCCTCGGAACTATCTGTGTATCGGACGCATCGCGGGATAAGGGGTTGGCAGTGGTAGTCGCCCCAAGCGCGTTCGATGCTTGGACTATTCCGAGGCGGCCCCGCAGCCTCTTCCGTCTACCCTTTGGGGCCATCTCGCCGCATCCCTCGCCTCGCACCCCGATTGCTATGCGGTGAGGCTCCTCGGCCGCCTGGGAACTATCTTCGTATCGGATGCATCGCGGGATAAGGGGTTGTCACTGGTAGTCGCCCCAAGCGCGTCCGATGCTTGGACTATTCCGAGGCGGCCCTGTGGCCTCTTCCGTCTAGCCGTTGGGGCCATCTCGCCGCATCCCTCACCTCGCACCCCCATTGCTATGCGGTGAGGCTCCTCGGCCGCCTTGGAACTGTCTTCGTATCGGAAGCATCGCGGGATAAGGGGTTGTCACTGGTAGTCGCCCCAAGCGCGTCCGATGCTTGGACTATTCCGAGGCGGCCCTGCAGCCTCTTCCGTCTAGCCGTTGGGGCCATCTCGCCGCATCCCCCACCTCGCACCCGGATTGCTATGCGGTGAGGCTCCTCGGCCGCCTTGGAACTATCTTCGTATCGGACGCATCGCGGGATAAGGGGTTGTCACTGGTAGTCGCCCCAAGCGCGTCCGATGCTTGGACTATTCCGACGCGGCCCTGTGGCCTCTTCCGTCTAGCCGTTGGGGCCATCTCGCCGCATCCCCCACCTCGCACCCCGATTGCTATGCGGTGAGGCTCCTCGGCCGCCTTGGAACCATCTTCGTATCGGACGCATCGCGGGATGAGGGGTTGTCACTGGTAGTCGCCCCAAGCGCGTCCGATGCTTGGACCATTCCGAGGCGGCCCTGAAGCCTCTTCCGTCTAGCCGTTGGGGCCTTCCCGCCCCATCCCTCGCCTCGCACCCCCGATTGCTATGCGGTGAGGCTCCTCGGCCGCCTTGGAACCATCTGTGTATCGGACGCATCGCGGGATAAGGGGTTGGCACTGGTAGTCGCCCCAAGCGCGTCCGATGCTTGGAGCATTCCGAGGTGGCCCTGAAGCCTCTTCCGTCTAGCCGTTGGGGCCTTCCCGCCCCATCCCTCGCCTCGCACCCCGATTGATATGCGGTGAGGCTCCTCGGCCGCCTTGGAACTATCTGTGTATCGGACGCATCGCGGGATAAGGGGTTGGCACTGGTAGTCGTCCCAATCGCGTCCGATGCTTGGACCATTCCGAGGCGGCCCTGCAGCCTCTTCCGTTTAGCCGTCGGGGCCTTCCCGCCGCATCCCTCGCCTCGCATCCCGATTCCTATGCGGTGAGTCTTCTCGGCCGCCGCGGAACTATACCTGTTATTGCTACTGCATCCTTCGGCTGGTAACCTCCTCTGCCGCCTTGGAACGTTCTCTTTGTCGGACGCGTCGCGGGATAAGGGGTTGGCACTGGTAGTCGCCCCAAGCGCGCCCGATGCATAGACCGCTCCGAGTTGACCTTGCTTTCAGCCTCTCACATGCATAGACCTCTCTGAGTCGACCCTGCAGCCTCTCACGTTTAGCCTTTGGAATCTCGCCTCACAACATGATTGCTATCCTTGATGCATCCCTTGCCTCGAGCCCTGATTGCTTTCTTGGCTGCATCCCTCCTCTCCTCACAGCCCGGTTGTCATCACTGCTTCATCCGTCGCTTCATGCATTCTGGCTGCTGGGCCCTTCCCACCGCACACCTCGATTGCTATCTCTTCTGCATCACACACCCCGATTGCTATCTCTGCTACATCCCTCGGCTCTCACTTCTGCATCCTTCGCCTCCCACCTCGATTGCTATCAATGCTGCATCCGTAACCTCACACCCCGATTGCTATGCGGGGAGGCTCCTTGGCCGCCTTGGAAATTTCTGTGTGTCGGACGCACCGCGGGATAAGGGGTTGGCACTGGTAGTCGCCCCAAGTGCGCCCGATTCTTAGACCGCTTCGAGGTGACCTCGTAGCCTCTTTCGTCCAGGCTTCCTGCCTTCAACGCCCTTTTTACACCTCGATTGCTATGCGCGGGCTCGTTGGCGTCTATCACCTCTCTGCGAAGAGTGGCACGATGATTGTTGGGGTAAATCGTAGCAGTCCGATCTCTGGCCTTGGGCCATTGTGAGGGCTGATCGATTTCCTGTGCGCATCTCGTGTTCGCCCAGTAACAGACTCGACGACTTGTAATCGGTCTTGTTCCCGATTGTTCCTGGAGGTAGTCTTCGGAACTCTTGGATTTGACCTGTCACTCGAACTGTCCTCTTCCGAGGATGCTTGTGTGTGTGTGCTTGTGCCATTTCCTTGGCGGTATTAACGAGATATTAAAGAGCGGAGTGAGCGCCTCGCCCAGCTATGTTTGGGGCTCTCACTCCCTTACCCGGTGTGCGACCGCTTTGCACGTAGGTTGCGGAGCATCGCGACTCTTTCGATGTTTGGCGGTTGTCTTCCGGTGATGCGTTGGTCCCGAAGTGCACGTTACTAGCATTTCTGCCATTGTTCTCGATCTTTGGCACGTTCCTTCGTTGCAATTGGATATATATCTCCGTTTATACGCGCAGGCTTCTCCCGCCTATTCAGCGCTGTCCCACTCTCAGCACTCTCGTGGTCTCCTTGGCTTCTCTCTCCCGTGAGCGAGCTCTCTTCTCGAGTCTTTTCCATGTCCCATGGAGGTTGCCTTGCGAAATTCGGGCACACAAACGTGACCGGATAAGAGCGGAATTGCCTATGAGGAGAAGCTCACCTTAGGGAGCAGCAATGCCGAGTGTTTCGACAGAGGGTAGAGGGGGCGTTGTTTGGGCGGTTGCACAAAAGAGTGCTACGGTTGCACTGAAGGTTGCTTCTTCGTCTCCGACGAACTCTTCGAGGCAAAAAAGCTTGTATACGGGGTCGAGGTGGGACTGTTCGTGCGAGTTGCGCCACCAAAAGTGCGTAGGGGGCATATACCTGGGAAATGGATGTCTCTGAGTGGCCTTACTCGGTCGCGTGCACGGTGCATTCTCTAACGGCAGGACTGTCGCGAGCATGTGCGGTTCGGATGTTTTCGGGTAAAGGGTTCCGTACGGGATGTTCTTCCCAGGCTCCTGTGAACCGAGACTCTGCATCGTCGTGCTCCGGCTCCCGTGGGTGCTTCATGCCTCGTCGAGCTGTTTGTCGTGGACGATTAAGGCCGAGGCCTTCCTTCGAGAGGGGAATTGTTCAGGCTGGTCGAGGCGGGATTGTTCGTGCGGGGTGCACCACCAAAAGTGCGTAGGGGGCATATGCCTGGGAAATGGATGTCTCTGAGTGGCCTTACTCGGTCGCGTGCACGGTGCACACTCTCACGGCATGACTGTCGCGAGCA
>NW_026729056.1:50000-70000 GCF_030272615.1 Cryptomeria japonica | reverse complement strand
CCCCGACGAGAACGCAAACGGGCAAAAGGTTTATTCAAATAGCATTGCGACGCCCGGCGAAAAACTAAAAAAGGGTGCAACACCGGGACTTCCCGGGAGGTCACCCATCCCAGTACTACTCCGGCCCAAGCGCGCTTAACTGCGGAGTTCTGATGGGATCCGGTGCACTAACGCTGGTATGATCGCACCCGTTATGAGCTTGTCGCAGTGTGTACTTAGCAAACCGCGACCCACGTGCGAATCCACCCCGGCCACCCACCCCCGTCGAGGTGCACACCCTCCCTCGCGAAGTGCGCCCCGTTCGCCAAGTGTGAGCCCTGCCCGGGTGCGCGCACCTTGCTAGGGCGTCGGGTGTGCACCCGGCCCGGCCTACGTGCGTGCACCTGGACGGGGCGTCGTGTGCGTGCAGTGTCCCGTCTGCAACGCGGTGCCCACACACCACCTCGGGCGCAACGACCTGCGCTCACATGTGGGCCGAGTGCACCTTGGTGCATGTTCGGGGCGCCTCGGGTGCACGCTCGATCTTGCCCCGGTGCACCAAGGCGCTCGGTTTGCCCCGGGTGCGCACTTGGTGCAAGGTGGGCACCCAAAATAGGGATCAAGCACCAAAACACAAGTTTCGGGATGCAAAATGGGACCCAAGGACCACAAATGCGTTCCAAGACCCATGATGGGTCCACGAGAACAAAAATGTGTTCCGAGACTTAATAAACAAATATTGGGTTTTAGGAGAAGAAACATGCTCTGATGCCCAAAACGAGAATCGACCCCGAAAAGGCCACAGGCCAAAAGTGGGATGCGAGACAAAAAAAAATGGGACCCGAGGACCAAAATTGGGTTCCCAGGTCGAAGACAGGGCAACCGGACAAGAAACGACCTCTAAGGCTCGAAATGAGTCCCGACGACTAAAACTTGACAAGAAGCACCCATCAGGCACCCAACTCGACACCCATGGGATGCCGACCCACCCGGGCTTCCACCTAGCACACCTTGGCACCCACCCACCCTCGCACCCAACCTCGCACCCAACTTAGCACCTTTGAACCCACATTGGCACTCACCCTGACCCTGGCACCTTGGAACCCACATTGGCACTCACCTTGACCCTGGCACCCACCTTTGCACTCACCTTGGGACCCACCCTGGCTCCCACCTCGGCACCCACCCAGACACCCACCTTGGTTCCTTGGCACCCACCTTGGATCCTTGGCACCCACCCCGACACCCACCTTGGCACGCAACTTGGCTACTTGCCACCCACCTTGGCTCCTTGACGCCCACCCCGACAACCACCCCGTGACCTACCCTGGCTAGGGTTGGTGCACACCCACCCTGGTGCCCACCTTGGCACCCACCCCATGACCCACCTTGGCACGCACCTTAGTACCCACCCCGTTACCCACCCTAGGACCCACCCCGTGACCCACCTTGGCCAGGGTGGGTGCCTTGGTGCGCACAACTTGCCTGGGCTGCACACCAGGGCGGGCTCAAGATGGCACCCGCGTTCCGTTTTTTTCACTATCTTTCAAAACGGAAATTTTAAAATCTCGTTTTTTTTTTTTTTTTGCCTTTTCTGGAAATTAGTGAAGGCAGCGCATCAAAGGTGCGCAATGCTGGTGCGAACCCGGGAGCGCTCCGATGTGTGCTCCAAGGTGCGGCGTGCACGAAGTCCGAGCCCGGCTTGCCCCGGGTGCGCACCTCGCGTGCACCTTCGCCGGGGTGAGCACCTTGGCTGGGTTGCGCGCCCTGGTGCGCACCAAGGAGCGCTCTGAAGTGTGCTCCAAGGTGCGGCGTGCACGAAGTCGGAGCTCGGTTTGCCCCGGGTGTGCACCTCGGGTGCGCACCTCGCGTGCACCTTCGCTGCGGTGGGCACCTTGGCTGGGTTGCGCGCCTTGGTGGGCACCATGCAGTGCACGAAGTCGGAGCCCGGTTTGCCCCGGGCGCGCACCTCCGCCAGGGTGGGCACCTTGGTGCGCACAACTTGCCTGGGCTGCGCACCAGGAAGGGCTCAAGATGGCACCCGCGTTCCGTTTTTTTCACTATCTTTCAGAACGGAAATTTTAAAATATCGTTTTTTTTTGCCTTTTCTGGAAATTAGTGAAGGCAGCGCATCAAAGGTGCGCAACGCTGGTGCGAACCTGGGAGCGCTCCGATGTGTGCTCCAAGGTGCGGCGTGCACGAAGTCGGAGCCCGGTTTGCCCCGGGTGCGCCCTGGTGGGCACCATGGTGCGCACCAAGGAGCGCTCCGAAGTGTGCTCCAAGGTGCGGCCTGCACGAAGTCGGAGCCCGGTTTGCCCCGGGTGTGCACCGCGGGTGGGCACCTTGGTGCGCATGCCTTGCCTGGGCTGCGCACCAGGGCGGGCTCAAGATGGCACCCGCGTTCCGTTTTTTTCACTATCTTTCAAAACGGAAATTTTAAAATCTCATTTTTTTTTGCCTTTTCTGGAAATTAGTGAAGGCAGCGCATCAAAGGTGCGCACCTCGCTGCCCACCACGGTGCGCAACGCCGGTGGGCACCCGGGAGTGCTTCGAAGTGTGCTCCAAGGTGCTGCGTGCACGTTGTCGGAGCCCGGTTTGCCCCGGGTGCGCACCTCGCGTGCACCTTCGTCGGGGTGGGCACCTTGGCTGGGTTTGCCCCGGCTGCGCTCCGAAGCGGGGTTATTGGAGCGCCGCCTCTTTTTTTGTCGGAGCGTTTGGTGGGGTTTCTCGCATTGGCTCTTCCCAGGCCCGGTTGCCACCCTGGCGCGCACGAAGTCGGAAGTAGGGTTAATTGCCCGGGTGCGCACCTTTGCCAGGGTGGGCACCTTACCTGGGCTGTGCACCCGGGCGGGCTCAAGATGGCACCCGCGTTCCGTTTTTTTCACTATCTTTCAAAACGGAAATTTTAAAATCTCCTCTTTTTTTTGCCTTTTCTGGAAATTAGTGAAGGCAGCGCATCAAAGGTGCGCACCTCGCTGCCCACCTTGGTGTGCTCTGAGGTGCGCACCCGGGAGCGCTACGAAGTGTGCTCCAAGGTGCGGCGTGCACGTTGTCGGAGCCCGGTTTGCCCCGGGTGCGCACCTCGCCTGCACCTTGGCCGGGGTGGGCACCCTGGCTGGGTTTGCCCAGGGTGCGCTCCGAAGCGGGGTTACTGGAGCGCCCCCTCTTTTTTTGTCAGAGCGTTTGGTGGGGTTTCTCGCATTGGCTCTTCCCAGGCCCGGTTGTTGGGTGCGCTCCCACCCTGGCGCGCGCGAAGTTGGAAGTTGGGTTAATTGCCCGGGCGCGCACCTTCGCCAGGGTGGGCACCTTGGTGCGCACACCTTGGCTGGGCTGCGCACCAGGGCGGGCTCAAGATGGCACCAGCATTCCCTTTTTCTCACTATCTTTCAAAACGGAAATTTTAAAATCTCGTTTTCTTTTGCCTTTTATGGAAATTAGTGAAGGCATCGCATCAAAGGTGCGCACCTCGCTGCCCACCTTGGTGTGCTCCGAGGTGCCCACCACGGTGCGCTCCGAGGTGCCCACCACGGTGCGCAACGCCGGTGCGAACCCGGGAGCGCCCCGATGTGTGCTCCAAGGTGCGGCGTGCACGAAGCCGGACCCCGGTTTGCCCCGGGTGCGCACCTCGCGTGCACCTTGGTGCGCACACCTTGGCTGGGTTGCGCGGCCTGGTGGGCACCATGGTGCGCACCAAGGAGCGCTCCGAAGTGTGCTCCAAGGTGCGGCGTGCACGAAGTCCTAGCCCGGTTTGCCCCGGGTGCGCACCTTCGCCGCGGTGGGCACCATGGCGTGCACGAAGTCGGAGCCCGGTTTGCCCCGGGTGCGCACCTCGCGTGCACCTTCGCCGGGGTGGGCACCTCGGCTGGGTTGCGCGCCCTGGTGCGCACCAAGGAGCGCTCCGAAGTGTGCTCCAAGGTGCGGCGTGCACGAAGTCGGAGCCCGGTTTGCCCCGGGTGCGCACCTTCGCCGCGGTGGGCACCCTGGTGCGCACCATGGCGTGCACGAAGTCGGAGCCCGGTTTGCCCCGGGTGCGCACCTCGCGTGCACCTTCGGCGGGGTTGCGCGCCCTGGTGCGCACCAAGGAGCGCTCCGAAGTGTGCTCCAAGGTGCGGCGTGCACGAAGTCGGAGCCCGGTTTGCCCCGGGTGCGCACCTCGCGTGCACCTTCGGCGGGGTTGCGCGCCCTGGTGGGCACCATGGTGCGCACCAAGGAGCGCTCCGAAGTGTGCTCCAAGGTGCGGCGTGCACGAAGTCGGAGCCCGGTTTGCCCCGGGTGCGCACCTCGCGTGCACCTTCGCCGCGGTGGGCACCATGGCGTGCACGAAGTCGGAGCCCGGTTTGCCCCGGGTGCGCACCTCGCGTGCACCTTCGCCGGGGTGGGCACCTCGGCTGGGTTGCGCGCCCTGGTGCGCACCAAGGAGCGCTCCGAAGTGTGCTCCAAGGTGCGGCGTGCACGAAGTCGGAGCCCGGTTTGCCCCGGGTGCGCACCTCGCGTGCACCTTCGCCGCGGTGGGCACCATGGCGTGCACGAAGTCGGAGCCCGGTTTGCCTCGGGTGCGCACCCCGCGTGCACCTTCGCCGGGGTGGGCACCTCGGCTGGGTTGCGCGCCCTGGTGCGCACCAAGGAGCGCTCCGAAGTGTGCTCCAAGGTGCGGCGTGCACGAAGTCGGAGCCCGGTTTGCCCCGGGTGCGCACCTCGCGTGCACCTTCGCCGCGGTGGGCACCTTGGCTGGGTTGGGCACCATTGAGCGCTCCGAAGTGTGCTCCAAGGTGCGCACCATGGCCCTCCAAGGTGCGCAGCATGGCGTGCACGAAGTCGGAGCCCGGTTTGCCCCGGGTGCGCACCTCGCGTGCACCTTCGCCAGGGTGGGCACCTCGGTGCGCACACCTTCTCAATGTTTTCTTGCCTTTTCTGGAAATTGGTGAAGGCAGCGCATCAAAGGTGCGCACCTCGGTGTGCTCCGAGGTGCGAACCCGAGAGCGCTCCGAGGTGCCCACGAAGTCGAAAGTCGGGTTAATTGCATTGTTTTCCCCGGGTGCGCTCCGAGGTGCGCAACATCGGTGCGCACCAAGGAGGGCTCCGAAGTGTGCTCCAAGGTGCGCACGATTCGGAGCTCGGTTTGCCCGGGGTGCGCACACCTTGGCTGGGTTGCGCACCCTTTGTGCGCTCCAAGGTGCGCACGAAGTCGGAGCTCGGTTTGCCCCGGGTGCGCACCTTCGCCAGGGTGCGCACCTTGATGCGCACGCCTTGGCTGGGCTGCGCACCTTGGTGGGCGCCATGGTGCGCACCTTTCGTGCGCTCCAAGGTGCGCACGAAGTCGGAGCTCGGTTTGCCCCGGGTGCGCACCTTGGTGGGCGCCATGGTGCACTCCGAGGTGCCCAAGATTGGTGCGCAACAAGGAGCACTCCGAAGTGCGCTCCAAGGTGCGCAGGTGCGCGCGAAGTCGAAAGTTGGGTTAATTGTCCGGTTTGCCTCGGGTGCGCACCTTGCGTGCACCTTCGCCAGGGTGGGCGCCTTGGTGCGCACACCTTGGCTGGGCTGCGCACCCGGGCGCGCACACCTTGGCACCCGCGTTTCCTTCATTTTAAATTTTTTTTTTTTACAATCTCTCAAGTGGGAAATTCTATAATCTCAACTTTTTTTGCCTTTTCAGGAAACTTTTGAATGGAGCGCATCATTGGTGCGCTCCGAAGTGTGCTCCAAGGTGCGCACCTCTGGTGTGCTCCAAAGCTCTCTCCAGCTGCGTGCACCTGCCCCGGCCGCGCACCCGGCCCCGCCCAGCTTCGCTCACCTGTCCCGGGCGTCTGGTGCGGAACCTTAGAGTAAGAAACATCACCGTGCACCTTGGCCAACGTGCGCGACTCGACCGAGCGCGCACTGGCCGAGGTGCACACCGATTTCACCTGGGTGCGCGCGCAGCACCTCGGGCGCACCGGGGTGCGCGCACAACGCCCGGGTTGCACCGTGGCCTGTGTGCTCGGGGCGCCTCGGGTGCGCGCTCGGTGTCGCCCCCGCCCGCGCGGTAGTGCGGGCAGCGCACCCCGGCCCGGCCCGGCCCCGACGAGAACGCAAACGGGCAAAAGGTTTATTCAAATAGCATTGCGACGCCCGGCGAAAAACTAAGAAAGGGTGCAACACCGGGACTTCCCGGGAGGTCACCCATCCTAGTACTACTCCGGCCCAAGCGCGCTTAACTGCGGAGTTCTGATGGGATCCGGTGCACTAACGCTGGTATGATCGCACCCGTTATGAGCTTGTCGCAGTGTGTACTTAGCAAACCGCGACCCACGTGCGAATCCACCCCGGCCACCCACCCCCGTCGAGGTGCACACCCTCCCTCGCGAAGTGCGCCCCGTTCGCCAAGTGTGAGCCCTGCCCGGGTGCGCGCACCTTGCTAGGGCGTCGGGTGTGCACCCGGCCCGGCCTACGTGCGTGCACCTGGACGGGGCGTCGTGTGCGTGCAGTGTCCCGTCTGCAACGCGGTGCCCACACACCACCTCGGGCGCAACGACCTGCGCTCACATGTGGGCCGAGTGCACCTTGGTGCATGTTCGGGGCGCCTCGGGTGCACGCTCGATCTTGCCCCGGTGCACCAAGGCGCTCAGTTTGCCCCGGGTGCGCACTTGGTGCAAGGTGGGCACCCAAAATAGGGATCAAGCACCAAAACACAAGTTTCGGGATGCAAAATGGGACCCAAGGACCACAAATGCGTTCCAAGACCCATGATGGGTCCACGAGAACAAAAATGTGTTCCGAGACTTAATAAACAAATATTGGGTTTTAGGAGAAGAAACATGCTCTGATGCCCAAAACGAGAATCGACCCCGAAAAGGCCACAGGCCAAAAGTGGGATGCGAGACAAAAAAAAAATGGGACCCGAGGACCAAAATTGGGTTCCCAGGTCGAAGACAGGGCAACCGGACAAGAAACGACCTCTAAGGCTCGAAATGAGTCCCGACGACTAAAACTTGACAAGAAGCACCCATCAGGCACCCAACTCGACACCCATGGGATGCCGACCCACCCGGGCTTCCACCTAGCACACCTTGGCACCCACCCACCCTCGCACCCAACCTCGCACCCAACTTAGCACCTTTGAACCCACATTGGCACTCACCCTGACCCTGGCACCTTGGAACCCACATTGGCACTCACCTTGACCCTGGCACCCACCTTTGCACTCACCTTGGGACCCACCCTGGCTCCCACCTCGGCACCCACCCAGACACCCACCTTGGTTCCTTGGCACCCACCTTGGATCCTTGGCACCCACCCCGACACCCACCTTGGCACGCAACTTGGCTACTTGCCACCCACCTTGGCTCCTTGACGCCCACCCCGACAACCACCCCGTGACCTACCCTGGCTAGGGTTGGTGCACACCCACCCTGGTGCCCACCTTGGCACCCACCCCATGACCCACCTTGGCACGCACCTTAGTACCCACCCTGTTACCCACCCTAGGACCCACCCCGTGACCCACCTTGGCCAGGGTGGGTGCACCCACCCTGGTGCCCACCTTGGCACCCACCCATCCTAGCACCCAGCCTGTGACCGGGCTTGGAACCCAACCTTGCACCCGTCTTGGCCAGTGTGGGTGCGCACCCATCCTGGCACCCACGTTGTGACACACCCTTTAACCCACGCACCCTAGCAGCCACGTTGGCACCCACCTTGGAACACAACCTAGCAACTTGGCACCCACCCCGTGACCCACCTTGGCATCCACCATAGCAGTCGCCCACTTGGCACCCACCTTGGAACCCAAGTTGGCACCCACCTCGGCACCCACCTTGACACTTGTGGACCCACCTTGCCACTCACCCTAGCATCGACCCATCCTAGCACCCACCCTGGCACCTTTGCACCCTAGCACTCACCCATCCTAGCACCTAACCTGTGACCCACCTTGACACTCACCCTCGCACCCACCTTGGAACCCAACCTAGCACCCACCCACCCTGACACCAACCCTAGCACCTACCCACCCTTGCACCCACCCTGTGACCCATCTTGGCACCCACCCATCCTACCACTCAACCTATCACCCACCTTCTCACCCACCTTGGCATCCACCTTAGCACCCACCCACACTGGCACCTTGGCACCCACCTCGGGCAAGGTGGGTGCACACCCACCCTGACACCCAATTTAGAACCAACCGAGCATGTTACCCACCTTGGCACCCACATTGCAGCCCACCCTAGTACCCACCCTATGACCCACATTGGCATCCACACCCTAGCACCCAGGCACCTCGACACCCGCCTTGACACGCACCCTAGCACTAAACCTGTGACCCACCTTGGAACTCACCCTAGAACCCACCCACCCTGTGAACCACCTTGGCATCCACCTTAGCACCCACCCACCTTGGCACCCACTCTAGCACTCACCCATCCTAACACCCAACTTGTTACCCACCTTGGCACCCGCCCTCGCGTCCACCTTGAAACCCACCCTAGCACCCACCCACGCAGGAGCCCACCTTGGCACCCAACCTAACACCCACGCATCCTGGCACCCAACTTGTGACCCACCTTGGAACCCACCCTAGTACCCACCTTTGAACCCACTATATCACCAACCCACCTTGGCACCCACCCTATGACCCTCTTTGGAATCCACCCTAGCACGCACCCACCCTGGCACCCACCATGGAGCGCACCCTAGCACCCACCCACCTCGGCACGCACCTCAACACCCACCTTGGTGTGCGCACTGCGCCAACCTCTCAAAGACCCTATGTGGTGCGCTCCAAAGTGTACACCTTTGGTGCGCTCCAAGGTGCGCACCTTTGGTGCACACCGAGGTGCACACCAAAGTGTGCACCGAGGTGAGCACCAAAGTGCACTCCAAGGTGCACACCAAGGCGTGCACCTTTGGTGCGGTCAATGCAAACGAATTCGGAAGTTGGGGTCGATGTCCTAATCGCTGCTGCAGACTACACGTATGAGAATCGGACAAATAGCTTTATATAGGGGAGGTGTTGCGTTTGATGGGTCGACTCCCCTGGTTGTGTGCACTGCACCAACTTCAAAGACCCTGTCTTGTTTAAGAAGTCAAAAGTTGGGGTGGATGTCCTAATCATTGCTGCAGTCTACGCATGTATGAGAATCAGACAAATAGCTTATATAGGGGAGGTGTTGCATTCGGTGGGTTGACTCCCCTGGTTGTGCGCACTGCGCCAACCTCAAAGACCCCGCATAGCAGAAGAAGTCGGAAGTCGGATTTTGGTGAGCACCAAGGCGTGCACCTTTGGTGCGGTCAACGCAGACGAATTCAGAAGTTGGGGTGGATGTCCTAATCGTTGTTGCAGGCTACACATGTATGAGAATCAGACAAATAGCTTATATAGGGGAGGTGTTGGGTTTGATGGGTCAACTCCCTTGGTTGTGCGCATTACGCCAACCTCAAAGACCTTGTTTTCGTTAAGAAGTCAAAAGTTGGGGTCAATGTCCTAATGGCTCCTGTAGGCTACACATGTATGAGAATCGGACAAATAGCTTATATAGGGGAGGTGTTGGGTTTGATGGGTCGACTCCCCTGGTTGTGCGCATTACGTCAACCTCAAAGACCTTGTTTTCGTTAAGAAGTCAAAAGTTGGGGTCGATGTCCTAATTGCTCCTGTAGACTACACATGTATGAGAATCAGACAAATAGCTTATATAGGGGAGGTGTTGGGTTTGATGGGTTGACTCCCCTAGTTGTTCGCATTACACCAACCTCAAAGACCTTGTTTTCGTTTAGAAGCCGAAAGTTGGGGTCGATGTCCTAATTGCTCCTGCAGGCTACGCATGTATGAGAATCAGACAAATAGCTTATATAGGGGAGGTGTTGGGTTTGATGGGTCGACTCCCCTGGTTGTGCGCATTGCGCCAACCTCAAAGACCCTGCATTGCGGATGAAGTCGAAAGTCAGAGTTTGGTGTGCTACAAGGTGTGGTCGAAGGTGCTCACCTAGGTGTGCACCTTTGGAGCGCAGGAAAAGTGCCCTCCAAAAGTGCGCACCTTTGGAGTGCACAAAAGTGCCCTCCAAAAGTGCGCACCTTTGGAGCGCACAAAAGTGCCCTCCAAAAAGTGCCCTCCAAAAGTGCGCACCTTTGGAGCGCACAAAAGTGCCCTCCAAAAAGTGCCCTCCAAAAGTGCGCACCTTTGGAGTGCAGAAAAGTGCCCTCCAAAAAGTGCCCTCCAAAAGTGTGCACCTTTGGAGTGCACAAAAGTGCCCTCCAAAAGTGCGCACCTTTGGAGCGCAGAAAAGTGCCCTCCAAAAAGTGCCCTCCAAAAGTGCGCACCTTTGGAGCGCAGAAAAGTGCCCTCCAAAAAGTGCCCTCCAAAAGTGCGCACCTTTGGAGCGCAGAAAAGTGCCCTCCAAAAAGTGCCCTCCAAAAGTGCGCACCTTTGGAGCGCAGAAAAGTGCCCTCCAAAAAGTGCCCTCCAAAAGTGCGCACCTTTGGAGCGCACAAAAGTGCCCTCCAAAAAGTGCCCTCCAAAAGTGCGCACCTTTGGAGCGCACAAAAGTGCCCTCCAAAAGTGCGCACCTTTGGAGCGCACAAAAGTGCCCTCCAAAAGTGCGCACTTTTGGTGCGCACCAAGGCGCTGGTTCGGTCGTTGCAGGCGAGTTCGGAAGTTGGGGTCGATGTCCTGAGCGGAGGTGCAAACTACACAGGTGTCGGAATCGGACAAATAGCTTATATAGGGGAGGTGTATGCTTCGATGGGTCGACTCCCCAGGTTGAGCGCACCGCGCCAACCTCAAAGACCCTACGGTATGGATGAAGTCGGAAGTTGGGTCCGATGACCGATTCGATTAGTAGGTATGCTCATGAGGTCGGAATTTGGGTCCGATGACCTGCCATGTGCAGGAAGGCGAATGTTGGCACTGTGCGTTGCAAGGTGCACACCAAGGTGCTGGTGCGGTCTTTTTAGTCGAGTTCGGAAGTTGGGGTCGATGTCCTGATCGGAGGTGCAAGCTACACAGGTGTGGGAATCGGACAAATAGCTTATATAGGGGAGGTGTATGCTTCGTTGGGTCGACTCCCCGGGTTGAGCGCACCGCGCCAACCTCAAAGACCCTACGGTATGGATGAAGTCGGAAGTTGGGTCCGATGACCGATTCGATATGTAGGCATACTCGCGAGGTCGGAATTTGGGTCCGATGACCTGCCATGTGCAGGAAGGCGAATGTTGGCACTGTGCGTTGCAAGGTGCGCACCAAGGCGCTGGTTCGGTCGTTGCAGGCGAGTTCGGAAGTTGGGGTCGATGTCCTGATCGGAGGTGCAAACTACACAGGTGTGGGAATCGGACAAATAGCTTATATAGGGGAGGTGTATGCTTCGTTGGGTCGACTCCCCGGGTTGAGCGCACCGCGCCAACCTCAAAGACCCTACGGTATGGATGAAGTCGGAAGTTGTGTCCGATGACCGATTCGATATGTAGGCATACTCGCGAGGTCGGAATTTGGGTCCGATGACCTGCCATGTGCAGGAAGGCGAATGTTGGGACTGTGCGTCGCAAGGTGCGCACCAAGGCGCTGGTGCCGTCGTTGCAGTCGAGTTCGGAAGTTGGGGTCGATGTCCTGGTCAGAGGTGCAAACTACACAGGTGTGGGAATCGGACAAATAGCTTATATAGGGGAGGTGTATGCTTCGATGGGTCGACTCCCCGGGTTGAGCGCACCGCGCCAACCTCAAAGACCCTACAGTATGGATGAAGTCGGAAGTTGGGTCCGATGACCGATTCGATACGTAGGCATATTGGCGAGGTCTGAATTTGTGTCCGATGACCTGCCATGCGCAGGAAGGCGGAATTTGGGTCCGATGACCGAGTTGATGGCGTGCCATGCGCAGAAAGGCGGAATTTGGGTCCGATGACCGAGTTGATGTTGATGGCCCGCCATGCACAGGAAGGCGGAATTTGGGTCCGATGACCGATTTGAAGGCGTGCCATGCGCAGAAAGGCGGAGTTTGGGTCCGATGACCGAGTTGATATTGATGGCCCGCCATGCGCAGGAAGGCGGAATTTGGGTCCGATGACCTGACATACGCATGGAGTCCGACTCGGGGGCCGATGTTCGATTCGATGACTTGCATTGTGGGTAAAGTCGGAAGTTGTGGTCTTTGACCCGATTCGATGACCAGACTTCGGCTGCTTGAGAATCGGACAAATAACTTATATAGGGGAGGTAGTGTTCTCGAGCATCCTCCCCCCGTGCCCGTTTATGTCGATTGATGCTGGTGCTCGACTGGTTGGAGCGCTCGGATGCAAAAATCTTGCACCAGGATTTATCGATTGTGATGGACACGGCAAGTCTCCTGATTGCTATGCAGGAGCTCATCGTGAATCTCTATGCGGCCTTGGTATGGACTCGACCTGCGGAATGGTTCGGCAATGGTAGTCGCTCCAACACGTCCTTGCAATGGCCACAGAGGTGATTCGACTAGAGCTCCAGTCTAGCTTTTGGGTTGCTTGGCGGACTGGTATAGCCGCGATCGAGTTCCGGCCATGAACGTTTTAGATAGCTCTTGGGCTTTCTGGGACGGAAGTCGGAAGTTTGGGCTGTTGTCCGATTTGATGACCATTCTTCGGATGTGTGAGAATCGGACAAATAACTTATATAGGGGACTGTGTTGTCTCACGCAGCCCCCTCCGTGCCCCTCTATCTCGACCGATGTTGGTGCTTGAAAGGGTTGGGATCGCTCGGATTTATAAACGTGCACCACCATTTGTCGAGTGTGAGGGACGCGGCAGGTCTCCTAAATGCTGTACGGGCGCTCTCTGAGAATCTCTATCCGGCCTCGACACAGACTAGTCTTGCTGAATGGTTTGGCACTGGTAGTCGATCCAACACGTCGTTGTTGTGGCCGCCTAGGCGATTCGATTCGAGCCCCCGTCTAGCTTTTGGGTTGCTTGGCGGATTTTGCCCTATCCGCAAGTGAGCTCGGTCCCTAAACGTTCGAGAAACCCGATTGCTATGCGCCGACTCTCTTTCTTGCGAGCCTCCATCTAGCTTTTGGGTCTCTACGGAACGGAAGTCGGAATCTGGGACCGTTGTTTGATTCGACGAGGCAGACTACGGTTGTGCGAGAATCGGACAAATAACTTATATAGGGGAGGTGTTGACTGGAGCATTCTCCCCCGTGCCCCTCTAACTCGACCAATGCTGGCGCTCGAACGGTGGTAGCGCTCGGATTTTCGTTGAGCGCCAGCATTGGTCGATTTAGAGGGGCATGCGAGATTCCCGAATGCTATGCGAGGGCTCTAACGGAAATGTCTATTGGTTTCGGTATGGATGCAATTGCGAGTGGTTCGGCAAAGGTAGTCGTTCCGATGCGTCCATGTCGTGGCCAAATCGATAATTCGATTTGAGCCCTCGTATAGCATTTGGGTCTCTCGATGTGATTCCGCATTCCAGTCCCTTTGGGCACTGCTTGAGCCGCATCCCAGGGGGTTCCCTTCCCAATAATCTGCCTCGCAACCCGATTGCTATGCGGTGAGGCTCCTCGGCCGCCTCGGAACTATCTGTGTATCAGACGCATCGCGGGATAAGGGGTTGGCAACGGTAGTCGCCCCAAGCGCGTCCGATGCTTGGACCATTCCGAGGCGGCCCTGAAGCCTCTTCCGTCTAGCCGTTGGGTCCTTCTCGCCGCATCCCTTGCCTCGCACCCCGATTGCTATGCGGTGAGGCTCCTCGGCCGCCTTGGAACTATCTGTGTATCAGACGCATCGCGGGATAAGGGGTTGTCACTGGTAGTCGCCCCAAGCGCGTCCGATGCTTGGACCATTCCGAGGCGGCCCTGAAGCCTCTTCCGTCTAGCCGTTGGGTCCTTCTCGCCGCATCCCTCGACTCGCACCCCGATTGCTATGCGGTGAGGCTCCTCGGCCGCCTTGGAACTATCTGTGTATCGGACGCGTCGCGGGATAAGGGGTTGTCACTGGTAGTCGCCCCAAGCGCGTCCGATGCTTGGACCATTCCGAGGCGGCCCTGAAGCCTCTTCCGTCTAGCCGTTGGGTCCTTCTCGCCGCATCCCTCGCCTCGCACCCCGATTGCTATGCGGTGAGGCTCCTCGGCCGCCTTGGAACTATCTGTGTATCGGACGCGTCGCGGGATAAGGGGTTGTCACTGGTAGTCGCCCCAAGCGCGTGCGATGCATGGACCATTCCCAGGCGGCCCTGAAGCCTCTTCCGCCTAGCCGTTGGGTCCTTCTCGCCGCATCCCTCGCCTCGCAGCCCGATTGCTATGCGGTGAGGCTCCTCGGCCGCCTTGGAACTATCTGTGTATCGGACGCGTCGCGGGATAAGGGGTTGTCACTGGTAGTCGCCCCAAGCGCGTCCGATGCTTGGACCATTCCGAGGCGGCCCTGAAGCCTCTTCCGTCTAGCCGTTGGGTCCTTCTCGCCGCATCCCTCGCCTCGCACCCCGATTGCTATGCGGTGAGGCTCCTCGGCCGCCTTGGAACTATCTGTGTATCGGACGCGTCGCGGGATAAGGGGTTGTCACTGGTAGTCGCCCCAAGCGCGTCCGATGCTTGGACCATTCCGAGGCGGCCCTGAAGCCTCTTCCGTCTAGCCGTTGGGTCCTTATCGCCGCATCCCTCGCCTCGCACCCCGATTGCTATGCGGTGAGGCTCCTCGGCCGCCTTGGAACTATCTGTGTATCGGACGCGTCGCGGGATAAGGGGTTGTCACTGGTAGTCGCCCCAAGCGCGTCCGATGCTTGGACCATTCCGAGGCGGCCCTGAAGCCTCTTCCGTCTAGCCGTTGGGTCCTTCTCGCCGCATCCCTCGCCTCGCACCCCGATTGCTATGCGGTGAGGCTCCTCGGCCGCCTTGGAACTATCTGTGTATCGGACGCGTCGCGGGATAAGGGGTTGTCACTGGTAGTCGCCCCAAGCGCGTCCGATGCTTGGACCATTCCGAGGCGGCCCTGAAGCCTCTTCCGTCTAGCCGTTGGGTCCTTCTCGCCGCATCCCTCGCCTCGCACCCCGATTGCTATGCGGTGAGGCTCCTCGGCCGCCTTGGAACTATCTGTGTATCGGACGCGTCGCGGGATAAGGGGTTGTCACTGGTAGTCGCCCCAAGCGCGTCCGATGCTTGGACCATTCCGAGGCGGCCCTGAAGCCTCTTCCGTCTAGCCGTTGGGTCCTTCTCGCCGCATCCCTCGCCTCGCACCCCGATTGCTATGCGGTGAGGCTCCTCGGCCGCCTTGGAACTATCTGTGTATCGGACGCGTCGCGGGATAAGGGGTTGTCACTGGTAGTCGCCCCAAGCGCGTCCGATGCTTGGACCATTCCGAGGCGGACCTGAAGCCTCTTCCGTCTAGCCGTTGGGTCCTTCTCGCCGCATCCCTCGCCTCGCACCCCGATTGCTATGCGGTGAGGCTCCTCGGCCGCCTTGGAACTATCTGTGTATCGGACGCGTCGCGGGATAAGGGGTTGTCACTGGTAGTCGCCCCAAGCGCGTCCGATGCTTGGACCATTCCGAGGCGGCCCTGAAGCCTCTTCCGTCTAGCCGTTGGGTCCTTCTTGCCGCATCCCTCGCCTCGCACCCCGATTGCTATGCGGTGAGGCTCCTCGGCCGCCTTGGAACTATCTGTGTATCGGACGCGTCGCGGGATAAGGGGTTGTCACTGGTAGTCGCCCCAAGCGCGTCCGATGCTTGGACCATTCCGAGGCGGCCCTGAAGCCTCTTCCGTCTAGCCGTTGGGTCCTTCTCGCCGCATCCCTCGCCTCGCACCCCGATTGCTATGCGGTGAGGCTCCTCGGCCGCCTTGGAACTATCTGTGTATCGGACGCATCGCGGGATAAGGGGTTGTCACTGGTAGTCGCCCCAAGCGCGTCCGATGCTTGGACCATTCCGAGGCGGCCCTGAAGCCTCTTCCGTCTAGCCGTTGGGTCCTTCTCGCCGCATCCCTCGCCTCGCACCCCGATTGCTATGCGGTGAGGCTCCTCGGCCGCCTTGGAACTATCTGTGTATCGGACGCGTCGCGGGATAAGGGGTTGTCACTGGTAGTCGCCCCAAGCGCGTCCGATGCTTGGACCATTCCGAGGCGGACCTGAAGCCTCTTCCGTCTAGCCGTTGGGTCCTTCTCGCCGCATCCCTCGCCTCGCACCCCGATTGCTATGCGGTGAGGCTCCTCGGCCGCCTTGGAACTATCTGTGTATCGGACGCGTCGCGGGATAAGGGGTTGTCACTGGTAGTCGCCCCAAGCGCGTCCGATGCTTGGACCATTCCGAGGCGGCCCTGAAGCCTCTTCCGTCTAGCCGTTGGGTCCTTCTCGCCGCATCCCTCGCCTCGCACCCCGATTGCTATGCGGTGAGGCTCCTCGGCCGCCTTGGAACTATCTGTGTATCGGACGCGTCGCGGGATAAGGGGTTGTCACTGGTAGTCGCCCCAAGCGCGTCCGATGCTTGGACCATTCCGAGGCGGACCTGAAGCCTCTTCCCTCTAGCCGTTGGGGCTTTCTCGCCGCATCCCTCGCCTCGCACCCCGATTGCTATTCGGTGAGGCTCCTCGGCCGCCTTGGAACTATCTGTGTATCGGACGCATCGCGGGATAAGGGGTTGGCAGTGGTAGTCGCCCCAAGCGCGTCCGATGCTTGGACCATTCCGAGGCGGCCCTGCAGCCTCTTCCGTCTAGCCGTTGGGGCCATCTCGCTGCATCCCCCACCTCGCACCACGATTGCTATGCGGTGAGGCTCCTTGGCCGCCTCGGAACTATCTGTGTATCGGACGCATCGCGGGATAAGGGGTTGTCACTGGTAGTCGCCCCAAGCGCGTCCGATGCTTGGACTATTCCGAGGCGGCCCTGCAGCCTCTTCCGTCTAGCCGTTGGGGCCATCTCGCCGCATCCCCCAGCTCCTCGGCCGCCTCGGAACTATCTGTGTATCGGACGCATCGCGGGATAAGGGGTTGGCAGTGGTAGTCGCCCCAAGCGCGTTCGATGCTTGGACTATTCCGAGGCGGCCCCGCAGCCTCTTCCGTCTACCCTTTGGGGCCATCTCGCCGCATCCCTCGCCTCGCACCCCGATTGCTATGCGGTGAGGCTCCTCGGCCGCCTGGGAACTATCTTCGTATCGGATGCATCGCGGGATAAGGGGTTGTCACTGGTAGTCGCCCCAAGCGCGTCCGATGCTTGGACTATTCCGAGGCGGCCCTGTGGCCTCTTCCGTCTAGCCGTTGGGGCCATCTCGCCGCATCCCTCACCTCGCACCCCCATTGCTATGCGGTGAGGCTCCTCGGCCGCCTTGGAACTGTCTTCGTATCGGAAGCATCGCGGGATAAGGGGTTGTCACTGGTAGTCGCCCCAAGCGCGTCCGATGCTTGGACTATTCCGAGGCGGCCCTGCAGCCTCTTCCGTCTAGCCGTTGGGGCCATCTCGCCGCATCCCCCACCTCGCACCCGGATTGCTATGCGGTGAGGCTCCTCGGCCGCCTTGGAACTATCTTCGTATCGGACGCATCGCGGGATAAGGGGTTGTCACTGGTAGTCGCCCCAAGCGCGTCCGATGCTTGGACTATTCCGACGCGGCCCTGTGGCCTCTTCCGTCTAGCCGTTGGGGCCATCTCGCCGCATCCCCCACCTCGCACCCCGATTGCTATGCGGTGAGGCTCCTCGGCCGCCTTGGAACCATCTTCGTATCGGACGCATCGCGGGATGAGGGGTTGTCACTGGTAGTCGCCCCAAGCGCGTCCGATGCTTGGACCATTCCGAGGCGGCCCTGAAGCCTCTTCCGTCTAGCCGTTGGGGCCTTCCCGCCCCATCCCTCGCCTCGCACCCCCGATTGCTATGCGGTGAGGCTCCTCGGCCGCCTTGGAACCATCTGTGTATCGGACGCATCGCGGGATAAGGGGTTGGCACTGGTAGTCGCCCCAAGCGCGTCCGATGCTTGGAGCATTCCGAGGTGGCCCTGAAGCCTCTTCCGTCTAGCCGTTGGGGCCTTCCCGCCCCATCCCTCGCCTCGCACCCCGATTGATATGCGGTGAGGCTCCTCGGCCGCCTTGGAACTATCTGTGTATCGGACGCATCGCGGGATAAGGGGTTGGCACTGGTAGTCGTCCCAATCGCGTCCGATGCTTGGACCATTCCGAGGCGGCCCTGCAGCCTCTTCCGTTTAGCCGTCGGGGCCTTCCCGCCGCATCCCTCGCCTCGCATCCCGATTCCTATGCGGTGAGTCTTCTCGGCCGCCGCGGAACTATACCTGTTATTGCTACTGCATCCTTCGGCTGGTAACCTCCTCTGCCGCCTTGGAACGTTCTCTTTGTCGGACGCGTCGCGGGATAAGGGGTTGGCACTGGTAGTCGCCCCAAGCGCGCCCGATGCATAGACCGCTCCGAGTTGACCTTGCTTTCAGCCTCTCACATGCATAGACCTCTCTGAGTCGACCCTGCAGCCTCTCACGTTTAGCCTTTGGAATCTCGCCTCACAACATGATTGCTATCCTTGATGCATCCCTTGCCTCGAGCCCTGATTGCTTTCTTGGCTGCATCCCTCCTCTCCTCACAGCCCGGTTGTCATCACTGCTTCATCCGTCGCTTCATGCATTCTGGCTGCTGGGCCCTTCCCACCGCACACCTCGATTGCTATCTCTTCTGCATCACACACCCCGATTGCTATCTCTGCTACATCCCTCGGCTCTCACTTCTGCATCCTTCGCCTCCCACCTCGATTGCTATCAATGCTGCATCCGTAACCTCACACCCCGATTGCTATGCGGGGAGGCTCCTTGGCCGCCTTGGAAATTTCTGTGTGTCGGACGCACCGCGGGATAAGGGGTTGGCACTGGTAGTCGCCCCAAGTGCGCCCGATTCTTAGACCGCTTCGAGGTGACCTCGTAGCCTCTTTCGTCCAGGCTTCCTGCCTTCAACGCCCTTTTTACACCTCGATTGCTATGCGCGGGCTCGTTGGCGTCTATCACCTCTCTGCGAAGAGTGGCACGATGATTGTTGGGGTAAATCGTAGCAGTCCGATCTCTGGCCTTGGGCCATTGTGAGGGCTGATCGATTTCCTGTGCGCATCTCGTGTTCGCCCAGTAACAGACTCGACGACTTGTAATCGGTCTTGTTCCCGATTGTTCCTGGAGGTAGTCTTCGGAACTCTTGGATTTGACCTGTCACTCGAACTGTCCTCTTCCGAGGATGCTTGTGTGTGTGTGCTTGTGCCATTTCCTTGGCGGTATTAACGAGATATTAAAGAGCGGAGTGAGCGCCTCGCCCAGCTATGTTTGGGGCTCTCACTCCCTTACCCGGTGTGCGACCGCTTTGCACGTAGGTTGCGGAGCATCGCGACTCTTTCGATGTTTGGCGGTTGTCTTCCGGTGATGCGTTGGTCCCGAAGTGCACGTTACTAGCATTTCTGCCATTGTTCTCGATCTTTGGCACGTTCCTTCGTTGCAATTGGATATATATCTCCGTTTATACGCGCAGGCTTCTCCCGCCTATTCAGCGCTGTCCCACTCTCAGCACTCTCGTGGTCTCCTTGGCTTCTCTCTCCCGTGAGCGAGCTCTCTTCTCGAGTCTTTTCCATGTCCCATGGAGGTTGCCTTGCGAAATTCGGGCACACAAACGTGACCGGATAAGAGCGGAATTGCCTATGAGGAGAAGCTCACCTTAGGGAGCAGCAATGCCGAGTGTTTCGACAGAGGGTAGAGGGGGCGTTGTTTGGGCGGTTGCACAAAAGAGTGCTACGGTTGCACTGAAGGTTGCTTCTTCGTCTCCGACGAACTCTTCGAGGCAAAAAAGCTTGTATACGGGGTCGAGGTGGGACTGTTCGTGCGAGTTGCGCCACCAAAAGTGCGTAGGGGGCATATACCTGGGAAATGGATGTCTCTGAGTGGCCTTACTCGGTCGCGTGCACGGTGCATTCTCTAACGGCAGGACTGTCGCGAGCATGTGCGGTTCGGATGTTTTCGGGTAAAGGGTTCCGTACGGGATGTTCTTCCCAGGCTCCTGTGAACCGAGACTCTGCATCGTCGTGCTCCGGCTCCCGTGGGTGCTTCATGCCTCGTCGAGCTGTTTGTCGTGGACGAT
>NW_026729056.1:20000-40000 GCF_030272615.1 Cryptomeria japonica | reverse complement strand
CACACCGATTTCACCTGGGTGCGCGCGCAGCACCTCGGGCGCACCGGGGTGCGCGCACAACGCCCGGGTTGCACCGTGGCCTGTGTGCTCGGGGCGCCTCGGGTGCGCGCTCGGTGTCGCCCCCGCGCGCGCGGTAGTGCGGGCAGCGCACCCCGGCCCGGCCCGGCCCCGACGAGAACGCAAACGGGCAAAAGGTTTATTCAAATAGCATTGCGACGCCCGGCGAAAAACTAAAAAAGGGTGCAACACCGGGACTTCCCGGGAGGTCACCCATCCCAGTACTACTCCGGCCCAAGCGCGCTTAACTGCGGAGTTCTGATGGGATCCGGTGCACTAACGCTGGTATGATCGCACCCGTTATGAGCTTGTCGCAGTGTGTACTTAGCAAACCGCGACCCACGTGCGAATCCACCCCGGCCACCCACCCCCGTCGAGGTGCACACCCTCCCTCGCGAAGTGCGCCCCGTTCGCCAAGTGTGAGCCCTGCCCGGGTGCGCGCACCTTGCTAGGGCGTCGGGTGTGCACCCGGCCCGGCCTACGTGCGTGCACCTGGACGGGGCGTCGTGTGCGTGCAGTGTCCCGTCTGCAACGCGGTGCCCACACACCACCTCGGGCGCAACGACCTGCGCTCACATGTGGGCCGAGTGCACCTTGGTGCATGTTCGGGGCGCCTCGGGTGCACGCTCGATCTTGCCCCGGTGCACCAAGGCGCTCGGTTTGCCCCGGGTGCGCACTTGGTGCAAGGTGGGCACCCAAAATAGGGATCAAGCACCAAAACACAAGTTTCGGGATGCAAAATGGGACCCAAGGACCACAAATGCGTTCCAAGACCCATGATGGGTCCACGAGAACAAAAATGTGTTCCGAGACTTAATAAACAAATATTGGGTTTTAGGAGAAGAAACATGCTCTGATGCCCAAAACGAGAATCGACCCCGAAAAGGCCACAGGCCAAAAGTGGGATGCGAGACAAAAAAAAATGGGACCCGAGGACCAAAATTGGGTTCCCAGGTCGAAGACAGGGCAACCGGACAAGAAACGACCTCTAAGGCTCGAAATGAGTCCCGACGACTAAAACTTGACAAGAAGCACCCATCAGGCACCCAACTCGACACCCATGGGATGCCGACCCACCCGGGCTTCCACCTAGCACACCTTGGCACCCACCCACCCTCGCACCCAACCTCGCACCCAACTTAGCACCTTTGAACCCACATTGGCACTCACCCTGACCCTGGCACCTTGGAACCCACATTGGCACTCACCTTGACCCTGGCACCCACCTTTGCACTCACCTTGGGACCCACCCTGGCTCCCACCTCGGCACCCACCCAGACACCCACCTTGGTTCCTTGGCACCCACCTTGGATCCTTGGCACCCACCCCGACACCCACCTTGGCACGCAACTTGGCTACTTGCCACCCACCTTGGCTCCTTGACGCCCACCCCGACAACCACCCCGTGACCTACCCTGGCTAGGGTTGGTGCACACCCACCCTGGTGCCCACCTTGGCACCCACCCCATGACCCACCTTGGCACGCACCTTAGTACCCACCCCGTTACCCACCCTAGGACCCACCCCGTGACCCACCTTGGCCAGGGTGGGTGCCTTGGTGCGCACAACTTGCCTGGGCTGCACACCAGGGCGGGCTCAAGATGGCACCCGCGTTCCGTTTTTTTCACTATCTTTCAAAACGGAAATTTTAAAATCTCGTTTTTTTTTTTTTTTTGCCTTTTCTGGAAATTAGTGAAGGCAGCGCATCAAAGGTGCGCAATGCTGGTGCGAACCCGGGAGCGCTCCGATGTGTGCTCCAAGGTGCGGCGTGCACGAAGTCCGAGCCCGGCTTGCCCCGGGTGCGCACCTCGCGTGCACCTTCGCCGGGGTGAGCACCTTGGCTGGGTTGCGCGCCCTGGTGCGCACCAAGGAGCGCTCTGAAGTGTGCTCCAAGGTGCGGCGTGCACGAAGTCGGAGCTCGGTTTGCCCCGGGTGTGCACCTCGGGTGCGCACCTCGCGTGCACCTTCGCTGCGGTGGGCACCTTGGCTGGGTTGCGCGCCTTGGTGGGCACCATGCAGTGCACGAAGTCGGAGCCCGGTTTGCCCCGGGCGCGCACCTCCGCCAGGGTGGGCACCTTGGTGCGCACAACTTGCCTGGGCTGCGCACCAGGAAGGGCTCAAGATGGCACCCGCGTTCCGTTTTTTTCACTATCTTTCAGAACGGAAATTTTAAAATATCGTTTTTTTTTGCCTTTTCTGGAAATTAGTGAAGGCAGCGCATCAAAGGTGCGCAACGCTGGTGCGAACCTGGGAGCGCTCCGATGTGTGCTCCAAGGTGCGGCGTGCACGAAGTCGGAGCCCGGTTTGCCCCGGGTGCGCCCTGGTGGGCACCATGGTGCGCACCAAGGAGCGCTCCGAAGTGTGCTCCAAGGTGCGGCCTGCACGAAGTCGGAGCCCGGTTTGCCCCGGGCGTGCACCGCGGGTGGGCACCTTGGTGCGCATGCCTTGCCTGGGCTGCGCACCAGGGCGGGCTCAAGATGGCACCCGCGTTCCGTTTTTTTCACTATCTTTCAAAACGGAAATTTTAAAATCTCATTTTTTTTTGCCTTTTCTGGAAATTAGTGAAGGCAGCGCATCAAAGGTGCGCACCTCGCTGCCCACCACGGTGCGCAACGCCGGTGGGCACCCGGGAGTGCTTCGAAGTGTGCTCCAAGGTGCTGCGTGCACGTTGTCGGAGCCCGGTTTGCCCCGGGTGCGCACCTCGCGTGCACCTTCGTCGGGGTGGGCACCTTGGCTGGGTTTGCCCCGGCTGCGCTCCGAAGCGGGGTTATTGGAGCGCCGCCTCTTTTTTTGTCGGAGCGTTTGGTGGGGTTTCTCGCATTGGCTCTTCCCAGGCCCGGTTGCCACCCTGGCGCGCACGAAGTCGGAAGTAGGGTTAATTGCCCGGGTGCGCACCTTTGCCAGGGTGGGCACCTTACCTGGGCTGTGCACCCGGGCGGGCTCAAGATGGCACCCGCGTTCCGTTTTTTTCACTATCTTTCAAAACGGAAATTTTAAAATCTCCTCTTTTTTTTGCCTTTTCTGGAAATTAGTGAAGGCAGCGCATCAAAGGTGCGCACCTCGCTGCCCACCTTGGTGTGCTCTGAGGTGCGCACCCGGGAGCGCTACGAAGTGTGCTCCAAGGTGCGGCGTGCACGTTGTCGGAGCCCGGTTTGCCCCGGGTGCGCACCTCGCCTGCACCTTGGCCGGGGTGGGCACCCTGGCTGGGTTTGCCCAGGGTGCGCTCCGAAGCGGGGTTACTGGAGCGCCCCCTCTTTTTTTGTCAGAGCGTTTGGTGGGGTTTCTCGCATTGGCTCTTCCCAGGCCCGGTTGTTGGGTGCGCTCCCACCCTGGCGCGCGCGAAGTTGGAAGTTGGGTTAATTGCCCGGGCGCGCACCTTCGCCAGGGTGGGCACCTTGGTGCGCACACCTTGGCTGGGCTGCGCACCAGGGCGGGCTCAAGATGGCACCAGCATTCCCTTTTTCTCACTATCTTTCAAAACGGAAATTTTAAAATCTCGTTTTCTTTTGCCTTTTATGGAAATTAGTGAAGGCATCGCATCAAAGGTGCGCACCTCGCTGCCCACCTTGGTGTGCTCCGAGGTGCCCACCACGGTGCGCTCCGAGGTGCCCACCACGGTGCGCAACGCCGGTGCGAACCCGGGAGCGCCCCGATGTGTGCTCCAAGGTGCGGCGTGCACGAAGCCGGACCCCGGTTTGCCCCGGGTGCGCACCTCGCGTGCACCTTGGTGCGCACACCTTGGCTGGGTTGCGCGGCCTGGTGGGCACCATGGTGCGCACCAAGGAGCGCTCCGAAGTGTGCTCCAAGGTGCGGCGTGCACGAAGTCCTAGCCCGGTTTGCCCCGGGTGCGCACCTTCGCCGCGGTGGGCACCATGGCGTGCACGAAGTCGGAGCCCGGTTTGCCCCGGGTGCGCACCTCGCGTGCACCTTCGCCGGGGTGGGCACCTCGGCTGGGTTGCGCGCCCTGGTGCGCACCAAGGAGCGCTCCGAAGTGTGCTCCAAGGTGCGGCGTGCACGAAGTCGGAGCCCGGTTTGCCCCGGGTGCGCACCTTCGCCGCGGTGGGCACCCTGGTGCGCACCATGGCGTGCACGAAGTCGGAGCCCGGTTTGCCCCGGGTGCGCACCTCGCGTGCACCTTCGGCGGGGTTGCGCGCCCTGGTGCGCACCAAGGAGCGCTCCGAAGTGTGCTCCAAGGTGCGGCGTGCACGAAGTCGGAGCCCGGTTTGCCCCGGGTGCGCACCTCGCGTGCACCTTCGGCGGGGTTGCGCGCCCTGGTGGGCACCATGGTGCGCACCAAGGAGCGCTCCGAAGTGTGCTCCAAGGTGCGGCGTGCACGAAGTCGGAGCCCGGTTTGCCCCGGGTGCGCACCTCGCGTGCACCTTCGCCGCGGTGGGCACCATGGCGTGCACGAAGTCGGAGCCCGGTTTGCCCCGGGTGCGCACCTCGCGTGCACCTTCGCCGGGGTGGGCACCTCGGCTGGGTTGCGCGCCCTGGTGCGCACCAAGGAGCGCTCCGAAGTGTGCTCCAAGGTGCGGCGTGCACGAAGTCGGAGCCCGGTTTGCCCCGGGTGCGCACCTCGCGTGCACCTTCGCCGCGGTGGGCACCATGGCGTGCACGAAGTCGGAGCCCGGTTTGCCTCGGGTGCGCACCCCGCGTGCACCTTCGCCGGGGTGGGCACCTCGGCTGGGTTGCGCGCCCTGGTGCGCACCAAGGAGCGCTCCGAAGTGTGCTCCAAGGTGCGGCGTGCACGAAGTCGGAGCCCGGTTTGCCCCGGGTGCGCACCTCGCGTGCACCTTCGCCGCGGTGGGCACCTTGGCTGGGTTGGGCACCATTGAGCGCTCCGAAGTGTGCTCCAAGGTGCGCACCATGGCCCTCCAAGGTGCGCAGCATGGCGTGCACGAAGTCGGAGCCCGGTTTGCCCCGGGTGCGCACCTCGCGTGCACCTTCGCCAGGGTGGGCACCTCGGTGCGCACACCTTCTCAATGTTTTCTTGCCTTTTCTGGAAATTGGTGAAGGCAGCGCATCAAAGGTGCGCACCTCGGTGTGCTCCGAGGTGCGAACCCGAGAGCGCTCCGAGGTGCCCACGAAGTCGAAAGTCGGGTTAATTGCATTGTTTTCCCCGGGTGCGCTCCGAGGTGCGCAACATCGGTGCGCACCAAGGAGGGCTCCGAAGTGTGCTCCAAGGTGCGCACGATTCGGAGCTCGGTTTGCCCGGGGTGCGCACACCTTGGCTGGGTTGCGCACCCTTTGTGCGCTCCAAGGTGCGCACGAAGTCGGAGCTCGGTTTGCCCCGGGTGCGCACCTTCGCCAGGGTGCGCACCTTGATGCGCACGCCTTGGCTGGGCTGCGCACCTTGGTGGGCGCCATGGTGCGCACCTTTCGTGCGCTCCAAGGTGCGCACGAAGTCGGAGCTCGGTTTGCCCCGGGTGCGCACCTTGGTGGGCGCCATGGTGCACTCCGAGGTGCCCAAGATTGGTGCGCAACAAGGAGCGCTCCGAAGTGCGCTCCAAGGTGCGCAGGTGCGCGCGAAGTCGAAAGTTGGGTTAATTGTCCGGTTTGCCTCGGGTGCGCACCTTGCGTGCACCTTCGCCAGGGTGGGCGCCTTGGTGCGCACACCTTGGCTGGGCTGCGCACCCGGGCGCGCACACCTTGGCACCCGCGTTTCCTTCATTTTAAATTTTTTTTTTTTACAATCTCTCAAGTGGGAAATTCTATAATCTCAACTTTTTTTGCCTTTTCAGGAAACTTTTGAATGGAGCGCATCATTGGTGCGCTCCGAAGTGTGCTCCAAGGTGCGCACCTCTGGTGTGCTCCAAAGCTCTCTCCAGCTGCGTGCACCTGCCCCGGCCGCGCACCCGGCCCCGCCCAGCTTCGCTCACCTGTCCCGGGCGTCTGGTGCGGAACCTTAGAGTAAGAAACATCACCGTGCACCTTGGCCAACGTGCGCGACTCGACCGAGCGCGCACTGGCCGAGGTGCACACCGATTTCACCTGGGTGCGCGCGCAGCACCTCGGGCGCACCGGGGTGCGCGCACAACGCCCGGGTTGCACCGTGGCCTGTGTGCTCGGGGCGCCTCGGGTGCGCGCTCGGTGTCGCCCCCGCGCGCGCGGTAGTGCGGGCAGCGCACCCCGGCCCGGCCCGGCCCCGACGAGAACGCAAACGGGCAAAAGGTTTATTCAAATAGCATTGCGACGCCCGGCGAAAAACTAAGAAAGGGTGCAACACCGGGACTTCCCGGGAGGTCACCCATCCTAGTACTACTCCGGCCCAAGCGCGCTTAACTGCGGAGTTCTGATGGGATCCGGTGCACTAACGCTGGTATGATCGCACCCGTTATGAGCTTGTCGCAGTGTGTACTTAGCAAACCGCGACCCACGTGCGAATCCACCCCGGCCACCCACCCCCGTCGAGGTGCACACCCTCCCTCGCGAAGTGCGCCCCGTTCGCCAAGTGTGAGCCCTGCCCGGGTGCGCGCACCTTGCTAGGGCGTCGGGTGTGCACCCGGCCCGGCCTACGTGCGTGCACCTGGACGGGGCGTCGTGTGCGTGCAGTGTCCCGTCTGCAACGCGGTGCCCACACACCACCTCGGGCGCAACGACCTGCGCTCACATGTGGGCCGAGTGCACCTTGGTGCATGTTCGGGGCGCCTCGGGTGCACGCTCGATCTTGCCCCGGTGCACCAAGGCGCTCGGTTTGCCCCGGGTGCGCACTTGGTGCAAGGTGGGCACCCAAAATAGGGATCAAGCACCAAAACACAAGTTTCGGGATGCAAAATGGGACCCAAGGACCACAAATGCGTTCCAAGACCCATGATGGGTCCACGAGAACAAAAATGTGTTCCGAGACTTAATAAACAAATATTGGGTTTTAGGAGAAGAAACATGCTCTGATGCCCAAAACGAGAATCGACCCCGAAAAGGCCACAGGCCAAAAGTGGGATGCGAGACAAAAAAAAATGGGACCCGAGGACCAAAATTGGGTTCCCAGGTCGAAGACAGGGCAACCGGACAAGAAACGACCTCTAAGGCTCGAAATGAGTCCCGACGACTAAAACTTGACAAGAAGCACCCATCAGGCACCCAACTCGACACCCATGGGATGCCGACCCACCCGGGCTTCCACCTAGCACACCTTGGCACCCACCCACCCTCGCACCCAACCTCGCACCCAACTTAGCACCTTTGAACCCACATTGGCACTCACCCTGACCCTGGCACCTTGGAACCCACATTGGCACTCACCTTGACCCTGGCACCCACCTTTGCACTCACCTTGGGACCCACCCTGGCTCCCACCTCGGCACCCACCCAGACACCCACCTTGGTTCCTTGGCACCCACCTTGGATCCTTGGCACCCACCCCGACACCCACCTTGGCACGCAACTTGGCTACTTGCCACCCACCTTGGCTCCTTGACGCCCACCCCGACAACCACCCCGTGACCTACCCTGGCTAGGGTTGGTGCACACCCACCCTGGTGCCCACCTTGGCACCCACCCCATGACCCACCTTGGCACGCACCTTAGTACCCACCCTGTTACCCACCCTAGGACCCACCCCGTGACCCACCTTGGCCAGGGTGGGTGCACCCACCCTGGTGCCCACCTTGGCACCCACCCATCCTAGCACCCAGCCTGTGACCGGGCTTGGAACCCAACCTTGCACCCGTCTTGGCCAGTGTGGGTGCGCACCCATCCTGGCACCCACGTTGTGACACACCCTTTAACCCACGCACCCTAGCAGCCACGTTGGCACCCACCTTGGAACACAACCTAGCAACTTGGCACCCACCCCGTGACCCACCTTGGCATCCACCATAGCAGTCGCCCACTTGGCACCCACCTTGGAACCCAAGTTGGCACCCACCTCGGCACCCACCTTGACACTTGTGGACCCACCTTGCCACTCACCCTAGCATCGACCCATCCTAGCACCCACCCTGGCACCTTTGCACCCTAGCACTCACCCATCCTAGCACCTAACCTGTGACCCACCTTGACACTCACCCTCGCACCCACCTTGGAACCCAACCTAGCACCCACCCACCCTGACACCAACCCTAGCACCTACCCACCCTTGCACCCACCCTGTGACCCATCTTGGCACCCACCCATCCTACCACTCAACCTATCACCCACCTTCTCACCCACCTTGGCATCCACCTTAGCACCCACCCACACTGGCACCTTGGCACCCACCTCGGGCAAGGTGGGTGCACACCCACCCTGACACCCAATTTAGAACCAACCGAGCATGTTACCCACCTTGGCACCCACATTGCAGCCCACCCTAGTACCCACCCTATGACCCACATTGGCATCCACACCCTAGCACCCAGGCACCTCGACACCCGCCTTGACACGCACCCTAGCACTAAACCTGTGACCCACCTTGGAACTCACCCTAGAACCCACCCACCCTGTGAACCACCTTGGCATCCACCTTAGCACCCACCCACCTTGGCACCCACTCTAGCACTCACCCATCCTAACACCCAACTTGTTACCCACCTTGGCACCCGCCCTCGCGTCCACCTTGAAACCCACCCTAGCACCCACCCACGCAGGAGCCCACCTTGGCACCCAACCTAACACCCACGCATCCTGGCACCCAACTTGTGACCCACCTTGGAACCCACCCTAGTACCCACCTTTGAACCCACTATATCACCAACCCACCTTGGCACCCACCCTATGACCCTCTTTGGAATCCACCCTAGCACGCACCCACCCTGGCACCCACCATGGAGCGCACCCTAGCACCCACCCACCTCGGCACGCACCTCAACACCCACCTTGGTGTGCGCACTGCGCCAACCTCTCAAAGACCCTATGTGGTGCGCTCCAAAGTGTACACCTTTGGTGCGCTCCAAGGTGCGCACCTTTGGTGCACACCGAGGTGCACACCAAAGTGTGCACCGAGGTGAGCACCAAAGTGCACTCCAAGGTGCACACCAAGGCGTGCACCTTTGGTGCGGTCAATGCAAACGAATTCGGAAGTTGGGGTCGATGTCCTAATCGCTGCTGCAGACTACACGTATGAGAATCGGACAAATAGCTTTATATAGGGGAGGTGTTGCGTTTGATGGGTCGACTCCCCTGGTTGTGTGCACTGCACCAACTTCAAAGACCCTGTCTTGTTTAAGAAGTCAAAAGTTGGGGTGGATGTCCTAATCATTGCTGCAGTCTACGCATGTATGAGAATCAGACAAATAGCTTATATAGGGGAGGTGTTGCATTCGGTGGGTTGACTCCCCTGGTTGTGCGCACTGCGCCAACCTCAAAGACCCCGCATAGCAGAAGAAGTCGGAAGTCGGATTTTGGTGAGCACCAAGGCGTGCACCTTTGGTGCGGTCAACGCAGACGAATTCAGAAGTTGGGGTGGATGTCCTAATCGTTGTTGCAGGCTACACATGTATGAGAATCAGACAAATAGCTTATATAGGGGAGGTGTTGGGTTTGATGGGTCAACTCCCTTGGTTGTGCGCATTACGCCAACCTCAAAGACCTTGTTTTCGTTAAGAAGTCAAAAGTTGGGGTCAATGTCCTAATGGCTCCTGTAGGCTACACATGTATGAGAATCGGACAAATAGCTTATATAGGGGAGGTGTTGGGTTTGATGGGTCGACTCCCCTGGTTGTGCGCATTACGTCAACCTCAAAGACCTTGTTTTCGTTAAGAAGTCAAAAGTTGGGGTCGATGTCCTAATTGCTCCTGTAGACTACACATGTATGAGAATCAGACAAATAGCTTATATAGGGGAGGTGTTGGGTTTGATGGGTTGACTCCCCTAGTTGTTCGCATTACACCAACCTCAAAGACCTTGTTTTCGTTTAGAAGCCGAAAGTTGGGGTCGATGTCCTAATTGCTCCTGCAGGCTACGCATGTATGAGAATCAGACAAATAGCTTATATAGGGGAGGTGTTGGGTTTGATGGGTCGACTCCCCTGGTTGTGCGCATTGCGCCAACCTCAAAGACCCTGCATTGCGGATGAAGTCGAAAGTCAGAGTTTGGTGTGCTACAAGGTGTGGTCGAAGGTGCTCACCTAGGTGTGCACCTTTGGAGCGCAGGAAAAGTGCCCTCCAAAAGTGCGCACCTTTGGAGTGCACAAAAGTGCCCTCCAAAAGTGCGCACCTTTGGAGCGCACAAAAGTGCCCTCCAAAAAGTGCCCTCCAAAAGTGCGCACCTTTGGAGCGCACAAAAGTGCCCTCCAAAAAGTGCCCTCCAAAAGTGCGCACCTTTGGAGTGCAGAAAAGTGCCCTCCAAAAAGTGCCCTCCAAAAGTGTGCACCTTTGGAGTGCACAAAAGTGCCCTCCAAAAGTGCGCACCTTTGGAGCGCAGAAAAGTGCCCTCCAAAAAGTGCCCTCCAAAAGTGCGCACCTTTGGAGCGCAGAAAAGTGCCCTCCAAAAAGTGCCCTCCAAAAGTGCGCACCTTTGGAGCGCAGAAAAGTGCCCTCCAAAAAGTGCCCTCCAAAAGTGCGCACCTTTGGAGCGCAGAAAAGTGCCCTCCAAAAAGTGCCCTCCAAAAGTGCGCACCTTTGGAGCGCACAAAAGTGCCCTCCAAAAAGTGCCCTCCAAAAGTGCGCACCTTTGGAGCGCACAAAAGTGCCCTCCAAAAGTGCGCACCTTTGGAGCGCACAAAAGTGCCCTCCAAAAGTGCGCACTTTTGGTGCGCACCAAGGCGCTGGTTCGGTCGTTGCAGGCGAGTTCGGAAGTTGGGGTCGATGTCCTGAGCGGAGGTGCAAACTACACAGGTGTCGGAATCGGACAAATAGCTTATATAGGGGAGGTGTATGCTTCGATGGGTCGACTCCCCAGGTTGAGCGCACCGCGCCAACCTCAAAGACCCTACGGTATGGATGAAGTCGGAAGTTGGGTCCGATGACCGATTCGATTAGTAGGTATGCTCATGAGGTCGGAATTTGGGTCCGATGACCTGCCATGTGCAGGAAGGCGAATGTTGGCACTGTGCGTTGCAAGGTGCACACCAAGGTGCTGGTGCGGTCTTTTTAGTCGAGTTCGGAAGTTGGGGTCGATGTCCTGATCGGAGGTGCAAGCTACACAGGTGTGGGAATCGGACAAATAGCTTATATAGGGGAGGTGTATGCTTCGTTGGGTCGACTCCCCGGGTTGAGCGCACCGCGCCAACCTCAAAGACCCTACGGTATGGATGAAGTCGGAAGTTGGGTCCGATGACCGATTCGATATGTAGGCATACTCGCGAGGTCGGAATTTGGGTCCGATGACCTGCCATGTGCAGGAAGGCGAATGTTGGCACTGTGCGTTGCAAGGTGCGCACCAAGGCGCTGGTTCGGTCGTTGCAGGCGAGTTCGGAAGTTGGGGTCGATGTCCTGATCGGAGGTGCAAACTACACAGGTGTGGGAATCGGACAAATAGCTTATATAGGGGAGGTGTATGCTTCGTTGGGTCGACTCCCCGGGTTGAGCGCACCGCGCCAACCTCAAAGACCCTACGGTATGGATGAAGTCGGAAGTTGTGTCCGATGACCGATTCGATATGTAGGCATACTCGCGAGGTCGGAATTTGGGTCCGATGACCTGCCATGTGCAGGAAGGCGAATGTTGGGACTGTGCGTCGCAAGGTGCGCACCAAGGCGCTGGTGCCGTCGTTGCAGTCGAGTTCGGAAGTTGGGGTCGATGTCCTGGTCAGAGGTGCAAACTACACAGGTGTGGGAATCGGACAAATAGCTTATATAGGGGAGGTGTATGCTTCGATGGGTCGACTCCCCGGGTTGAGCGCACCGCGCCAACCTCAAAGACCCTACAGTATGGATGAAGTCGGAAGTTGGGTCCGATGACCGATTCGATACGTAGGCATATTGGCGAGGTCTGAATTTGTGTCCGATGACCTGCCATGCGCAGGAAGGCGGAATTTGGGTCCGATGACCGAGTTGATGGCGTGCCATGCGCAGAAAGGCGGAATTTGGGTCCGATGACCGAGTTGATGTTGATGGCCCGCCATGCACAGGAAGGCGGAATTTGGGTCCGATGACCGATTTGAAGGCGTGCCATGCGCAGAAAGGCGGAGTTTGGGTCCGATGACCGAGTTGATATTGATGGCCCGCCATGCGCAGGAAGGCGGAATTTGGGTCCGATGACCTGACATACGCATGGAGTCCGACTCGGGGGCCGATGTTCGATTCGATGACTTGCATTGTGGGTAAAGTCGGAAGTTGTGGTCTTTGACCCGATTCGATGACCAGACTTCGGCTGCTTGAGAATCGGACAAATAACTTATATAGGGGAGGTAGTGTTCTCGAGCATCCTCCCCCCGTGCCCGTTTATGTCGATTGATGCTGGTGCTCGACTGGTTGGAGCGCTCGGATGCAAAAATCTTGCACCAGGATTTATCGATTGTGATGGACACGGCAAGTCTCCTGATTGCTATGCAGGAGCTCATCGTGAATCTCTATGCGGCCTTGGTATGGACTCGACCTGCGGAATGGTTCGGCAATGGTAGTCGCTCCAACACGTCCTTGCAATGGCCACAGAGGTGATTCGACTAGAGCTCCAGTCTAGCTTTTGGGTTGCTTGGCGGACTGGTATAGCCGCGATCGAGTTCCGGCCATGAACGTTTTAGATAGCTCTTGGGCTTTCTGGGACGGAAGTCGGAAGTTTGGGCTGTTGTCCGATTTGATGACCATTCTTCGGATGTGTGAGAATCGGACAAATAACTTATATAGGGGACTGTGTTGTCTCACGCAGCCCCCTCCGTGCCCCTCTATCTCGACCGATGTTGGTGCTTGAAAGGGTTGGGATCGCTCGGATTTATAAACGTGCACCACCATTTGTCGAGTGTGAGGGACGCGGCAGGTCTCCTAAATGCTATACGGGCGCTCTCTGAGAATCTCTATCCGGCCTCGACACAGACTAGTCTTGCTGAATGGTTTGGCACTGGTAGTCGATCCAACACGTCGTTGTTGTGGCCGCCTAGGCGATTCGATTCGAGCCCCCGTCTAGCTTTTGGGTTGCTTGGCGGATTTTGCCCTATCCGCAAGTGAGCTCGGTCCCTAAACGTTCGAGAAACCCGATTGCTATGCGCCGACTCTCTTTCTTGCGAGCCTCCATCTAGCTTTTGGGTCTCTACGGAACGGAAGTCGGAATCTGGGACCGTTGTTTGATTCGACGAGGCAGACTACGGTTGTGCGAGAATCGGACAAATAACTTATATAGGGGAGGTGTTGACTGGAGCATTCTCCCCCGTGCCCCTCTAACTCGACCAATGCTGGCGCTCGAACGGTGGTAGCGCTCGGATTTTCGTTGAGCGCCAGCATTGGTCGATTTAGAGGGGCATGCGAGATTCCCGAATGCTATGCGAGGGCTCTAACGGAAATGTCTATTGGTTTCGGTATGGATGCAATTGCGAGTGGTTCGGCAAAGGTAGTCGTTCCGATGCGTCCATGTCGTGGCCAAATCGATAATTCGATTTGAGCCCTCGTATAGCATTTGGGTCTCTCGATGTGATTCCGCATTCCAGTCCCTTTGGGCACTGCTTGAGCCGCATCCCAGGGGGTTCCCTTCCCAATAATCTGCCTCGCAACCCGATTGCTATGCGGTGAGGCTCCTCGGCCGCCTCGGAACTATCTGTGTATCAGACGCATCGCGGGATAAGGGGTTGGCAACGGTAGTCGCCCCAAGCGCGTCCGATGCTTGGACCATTCCGAGGCGGCCCTGAAGCCTCTTCCGTCTAGCCGTTGGGTCCTTCTCGCCGCATCCCTTGCCTCGCACCCCGATTGCTATGCGGTGAGGCTCCTCGGCCGCCTTGGAACTATCTGTGTATCAGACGCATCGCGGGATAAGGGGTTGTCACTGGTAGTCGCCCCAAGCGCGTCCGATGCTTGGACCATTCCGAGGCGGCCCTGAAGCCTCTTCCGTCTAGCCGTTGGGTCCTTCTCGCCGCATCCCTCGACTCGCACCCCGATTGCTATGCGGTGAGGCTCCTCGGCCGCCTTGGAACTATCTGTGTATCGGACGCGTCGCGGGATAAGGGGTTGTCACTGGTAGTCGCCCCAAGCGCGTCCGATGCTTGGACCATTCCGAGGCGGCCCTGAAGCCTCTTCCGTCTAGCCGTTGGGTCCTTCTCGCCGCATCCCTCGCCTCGCACCCCGATTGCTATGCGGTGAGGCTCCTCGGCCGCCTTGGAACTATCTGTGTATCGGACGCGTCGCGGGATAAGGGGTTGTCACTGGTAGTCGCCCCAAGCGCGTGCGATGCATGGACCATTCCCAGGCGGCCCTGAAGCCTCTTCCGTCTAGCCGTTGGGTCCTTCTCGCCGCATCCCTCGCCTCGCACCCCGATTGCTATGCGGTGAGGCTCCTCGGCCGCCTTGGAACTATCTGTGTATCGGACGCGTCGCGGGATAAGGGGTTGTCACTGGTAGTCGCCCCAAGCGCGTCCGATGCTTGGACCATTCCGAGGCGGCCCTGAAGCCTCTTCCGTCTAGCCGTTGGGTCCTTCTCGCCGCATCCCTCGCCTCGCACCCCGATTGCTATGCGGTGAGGCTCCTCGGCCGCCTTGGAACTATCTGTGTATCGGACGCGTCGCGGGATAAGGGGTTGTCACTGGTAGTCGCCCCAAGCGCGTCCGATGCTTGGACCATTCCGAGGCGGCCCTGAAGCCTCTTCCGTCTAGCCGTTGGGTCCTTCTCGCCGCATCCCTCGCCTCGCACCCCGATTGCTATGCGGTGAGGCTCCTCGGCCGCCTTGGAACTATCTGTGTATCGGACGCGTCGCGGGATAAGGGGTTGTCACTGGTAGTCGCCCCAAGCGCGTCCGATGCTTGGACCATTCCGAGGCGGCCCTGAAGCCTCTTCCGTCTAGCCGTTGGGTCCTTCTCGCCGCATCCCTCGCCTCGCACCCCGATTGCTATGCGGTGAGGCTCCTCGGCCGCCTTGGAACTATCTGTGTATCGGACGCATCGCGGGATAAGGGGTTGTCACTGGTAGTCGCCCCAAGCGCGTCCGATGCTTGGACCATTCCGAGGCGGCCCTGAAGCCTCTTCCGTCTAGCCGTTGGGTCCTTCTCGCCGCATCCCTCGCCTCGCACCCCGATTGCTATGCGGTGAGGCTCCTCGGCCGCCTTGGAACTATCTGTGTATCGGACGCGTCGCGGGATAAGGGGTTGTCACTGGTAGTCGCCCCAAGCGCGTCCGATGCTTGGACCATTCCGAGGCGGCCCTGAAGCCTCTTCCGTCTAGCCGTTGGGTCCTTCTCGCCGCATCCCTCGCCTCGCACCCCGATTGCTATGCGGTGAGGCTCCTCGGCCGCCTTGGAACTATCTGTGTATCGGACGCGTCGCGGGATAAGGGGTTGTCACTGGTAGTCGCCCCAAGCGCGTCCGATGCTTGGACCATTCCGAGGCGGACCTGAAGCCTCTTCCGTCTAGCCGTTGGGTCCTTCTCGCCGCATCCCTCGCCTCGCACCCCGATTGCTATGCGGTGAGGCTCCTCGGCCGCCTTGGAACTATCTGTGTATCGGACGCGTCGCGGGATAAGGGGTTGTCACTGGTAGTCGCCCCAAGCGCGTCCGATGCTTGGACCATTCCGAGGCGGACCTGAAGCCTCTTCCGTCTAGCCGTTGGGTCCTTCTCGCCGCATCCCTCGCCTCGCACCCCGATTGCTATGCGGTGAGGCTCCTCGGCCGCCTTGGAACTATCTGTGTATCGGACGCGTCGCGGGATAAGGGGTTGTCACTGGTAGTCGCCCCAAGCGCGTCCGATGCTTGGACCATTCCGAGGCGGCCCTGAAGCCTCTTCCGTCTAGCCGTTGGGTCCTTCTCGCCGCATCCCTCGCCTCGCACCCCGATTGCTATGCGGTGAGGCTCCTCGGCCGCCTTGGAACTATCTGTGTATCGGACGCGTCGCGGGATAAGGGGTTGTCACTGGTAGTCGCCCCAAGCGCGTCCGATGCTTGGACCATTCCGAGGCGGCCCTGAAGCCTCTTCCGTCTAGCCGTTGGGTCCTTCTCGCCGCATCCCTCGCCTCGCACCCCGATTGCTATGCGGTGAGGCTCCTCGGCCGCCTTGGAACTATCTGTGTATCGGATGCATCGCGGGATAAGGGGTTGTCACTGGTAGTCGCCCCAAGCGCGTCCGATGCTTGGACCATTCCGAGGCGGCCCTGAAGCCTCTTCCGTCTAGCCGTTGGGTCCTTCTCGCCGGATCCGTCGCCTCGCACCCCGATTGCTATGCGGTGAGGCTCCTCGGCCGCCTTGGAACTATCTGTGTATCGGACGCGTCGCGGGATAAGGGGTTGTCACTGGTAGTCGCCCCAAGCGCGTCCGATGCTTGGACCATTCCGAGGCGGACCTGAAGCCTCTTCCGTCTAGCCGTTGGGTCCTTCTCGCCGCATCCCTCGCCTCGCACCCCGATTGCTATGCGGTGAGGCTCCTCGGCCGCCTTGGAACTATCTGTGTATCGGACGCGTCGCGGGATAAGGGGTTGTCACTGGTAGTCGCCCCAAGCGCGTCCGATGCTTGGACCATTCCGAGGCGGCCCTGAAGCCTCTTCCGTCTAGCCGTTGGGTCCTTCTCGCCGCATCCCTCGCCTCGCACCCCGATTGCTATGCGGTGAGGCTCCTCGGCCGCCTTGGAACTATCTGTGTATCGGACGCGTCGCGGGATAAGGGGTTGTCACTGGTAGTCGCCCCAAGCGCGTCCGATGCTTGGACCATTCCGAGGCGGACCTGAAGCCTCTTCCCTCTAGCCGTTGGGGCTTTCTCGCCGCATCCCTCGCCTCGCACCCCGATTGCTATTCGGTGAGGCTCCTCGGCCGCCTTGGAACTATCTGTGTATCGGACGCATCGCGGGATAAGGGGTTGGCAGTGGTAGTCGCCCCAAGCGCGTCCGATGCTTGGACCATTCCGAGGCGGCCCTGCAGCCTCTTCCGTCTAGCCGTTGGGGCCATCTCGCCGCATCCCCCACCTCGCACCACGATTGCTATGCGGTGAGGCTCCTCGGCCGCCTTGGAACTATCTGTGTATCGGACGCGTCGCGGGATAAGGGGTTGTCACTGGTAGTCGCCCCAAGCGCGTCCGATGCTTGGACCATTCCGAGGCGGACCTGAAGCCTCTTCCCTCTAGCCGTTGGGGCTTTCTCGCCGCATCCCTCGCCTCGCACCCCGATTGCTATTCGGTGAGGCTCCTCGGCCGCCTTGGAACTATCTGTGTATCGGACGCATCGCGGGATAAGGGGTTGGCAGTGGTAGTCGCCCCAAGCGCGTCCGATGCTTGGACCATTCCGAGGCGGCCCTGCAGCCTCTTCCGTCTAGCCGTTGGGGCCATCTCGCTGCATCCCCCACCTCGCACCACGATTGCTATGCGGTGAGGCTCCTTGGCCGCCTCGGAACTATCTGTGTATCGGACGCATCGCGGGATAAGGGGTTGTCACTGGTAGTCGCCCCAAGCGCGTCCGATGCTTGGACTATTCCGAGGCGGCCCTGCAGCCTCTTCCGTCTAGCCGTTGGGGCCATCTCGCCGCATCCCCCAGCTCCTCGGCCGCCTCGGAACTATCTGTGTATCGGACGCATCGCGGGATAAGGGGTTGGCAGTGGTAGTCGCCCCAAGCGCGTTCGATGCTTGGACTATTCCGAGGCGGCCCCGCAGCCTCTTCCGTCTACCCTTTGGGGCCATCTCGCCGCATCCCTCGCCTCGCACCCCGATTGCTATGCGGTGAGGCTCCTCGGCCGCCTGGGAACTATCTTCGTATCGGATGCATCGCGGGATAAGGGGTTGTCACTGGTAGTCGCCCCAAGCGCGTCCGATGCTTGGACTATTCCGAGGCGGCCCTGTGGCCTCTTCCGTCTAGCCGTTGGGGCCATCTCGCCGCATCCCTCACCTCGCACCCCCATTGCTATGCGGTGAGGCTCCTCGGCCGCCTTGGAACTGTCTTCGTATCGGAAGCATCGCGGGATAAGGGGTTGTCACTGGTAGTCGCCCCAAGCGCGTCCGATGCTTGGACTATTCCGAGGCGGCCCTGCAGCCTCTTCCGTCTAGCCGTTGGGGCCATCTCGCCGCATCCCCCACCTCGCACCCGGATTGCTATGCGGTGAGGCTCCTCGGCCGCCTTGGAACTATCTTCGTATCGGACGCATCGCGGGATAAGGGGTTGTCACTGGTAGTCGCCCCAAGCGCGTCCGATGCTTGGACTATTCCGACGCGGCCCTGTGGCCTCTTCCGTCTAGCCGTTGGGGCCATCTCGCCGCATCCCCCACCTCGCACCCCGATTGCTATGCGGTGAGGCTCCTCGGCCGCCTTGGAACCATCTTCGTATCGGACGCATCGCGGGATGAGGGGTTGTCACTGGTAGTCGCCCCAAGCGCGTCCGATGCTTGGACCATTCCGAGGCGGCCCTGAAGCCTCTTCCGTCTAGCCGTTGGGGCCTTCCCGCCCCATCCCTCGCCTCGCACCCCCGATTGCTATGCGGTGAGGCTCCTCGGCCGCCTTGGAACCATCTGTGTATCGGACGCATCGCGGGATAAGGGGTTGGCACTGGTAGTCGCCCCAAGCGCGTCCGATGCTTGGAGCATTCCGAGGTGGCCCTGAAGCCTCTTCCGTCTAGCCGTTGGGGCCTTCCCGCCCCATCCCTCGCCTCGCACCCCGATTGATATGCGGTGAGGCTCCTCGGCCGCCTTGGAACTATCTGTGTATCGGACGCATCGCGGGATAAGGGGTTGGCACTGGTAGTCGTCCCAATCGCGTCCGATGCTTGGACCATTCCGAGGCGGCCCTGCAGCCTCTTCCGTTTAGCCGTCGGGGCCTTCCCGCCGCATCCCTCGCCTCGCATCCCGATTCCTATGCGGTGAGTCTTCTCGGCCGCCGCGGAACTATACCTGTTATTGCTACTGCATCCTTCGGCTGGTAACCTCCTCTGCCGCCTTGGAACGTTCTCTTTGTCGGACGCGTCGCGGGATAAGGGGTTGGCACTGGTAGTCGCCCCAAGCGCGCCCGATGCATAGACCGCTCCGAGTTGACCTTGCTTTCAGCCTCTCACATGCATAGACCTCTCTGAGTCGACCCTGCAGCCTCTCACGTTTAGCCTTTGGAATCTCGCCTCACAACATGATTGCTATCCTTGATGCATCCCTTGCCTCGAGCCCTGATTGCTTTCTTGGCTGCATCCCTCCTCTCCTCACAGCCCGGTTGTCATCACTGCTTCATCCGTCGCTTCATGCATTCTGGCTGCTGGGCCCTTCCCACCGCACACCTCGATTGCTATCTCTTCTGCATCACACACCCCGATTGCTATCTCTGCTACATCCCTCGGCTCTCACTTCTGCATCCTTCGCCTCCCACCTCGATTGCTATCAATGCTGCATCCGTAACCTCACACCCCGATTGCTATGCGGGGAGGCTCCTTGGCCGCCTTGGAAATTTCTGTGTGTCGGACGCACCGCGGGATAAGGGGTTGGCACTGGTAGTCGCCCCAAGTGCGCCCGATTCTTAGACCGCTTCGAGGTGACCTCGTAGCCTCTTTCGTCCAGGCTTCCTGCCTTCAACGCCCTTTTTACACCTCGATTGCTATGCGCGGGCTCGTTGGCGTCTATCACCTCTCTGCGAAGAGTGGCACGATGATTGTTGGGGTAAATCGTAGCAGTCCGATCTCTGGCCTTGGGCCATTGTGAGGGCTGATCGATTTCCTGTGCGCATCTCGTGTTCGCCCAGTAACAGACTCGACGACTTGTAATCGGTCTTGTTCCCGATTGTTCCTGGAGGTAGTCTTCGGAACTCTTGGATTTGACCTGTCACTCGAACTGTCCTCTTCCGAGGATGCTTGTGTGTGTGTGCTTGTGCCATTTCCTTGGCGGTATTAACGAGATATTAAAGAGCGGAGTGAGCGCCTCGCCCAGCTATGTTTGGGGCTCTCACTCCCTTACCCGGTGTGCGACCGCTTTGCACGTAGGTTGCGGAGCATCGCGACTCTTTCGATGT
>NW_026729056.1:0-10000 GCF_030272615.1 Cryptomeria japonica | reverse complement strand
GTTGCGCACCCTTTGTGCGCTCCAAGGTGCGCACGAAGTCGGAGCTCGGTTTGCCCCGGGTGCGCACCTTCGCCAGGGTGCGCACCTTGATGCGCACGCCTTGGCTGGGCTGCGCACCTTGGTGGGCGCCATGGTGCGCACCTTTCGTGCGCTCCAAGGTGCGCACGAAGTCGGAGCTCGGTTTGCCCCGGGTGCGCACCTTGGTGGGCGCCATGGTGCACTCCGAGGTGCCCAAGATTGGTGCGCACCAAGGAGCGCTCCGAAGTGCGCTCCAAGGTGCGCAGGTGCGCGCGAAGTCGAAAGTTGGGTTAATTGTCCGGTTTGCCTCGGGTGCGCACCTTGCGTGCACCTTCGCCAGGGTGGGCGCCTTGGTGCGCACACCTTGGCTGGGCTGCGCACCCGGGCGCGCACACCTTGGCACCCGCGTTTCCTTCATTTTAAATTTTTTTTTTTTACAATCTCTCAAGTGGGAAATTCTATAATCTCAACTTTTTTTGCCTTTTCAGGAAACTTTTGAATGGAGCGCATCATTGGTGCGCTCCGAAGTGTGCTCCAAGGTGCGCACCTCTGGTGTGCTCCAAAGCTCTCTCTAGCTGCGTGCACCTGCCCCGGCCGCGCACCCGGCCCCGCCCAGCTTCGCTCACCTGTCCCGGGCGTCTGGTGCGGAACCTTAGAGTAAGAAACATCACCGTGCACCTTGGCCAACGTGCGCGACTCGACCGAGCGCGCACTGGCCGAGGTGCACACCGATTTCACCTGGGTGCGCGCGCAGCACCTCGGGCGCACCGGGGTGCGCGCACAACGCCCGGGTTGCACCGTGGCCTGTGTGCTCGGGGCGCCTCGGGTGCGCGCTCGGTGTCGCCCCCCGCGCGCGCGGTAGTGCGGGCAGCGCACCCCGGCCCGGCCCGGCCCCGACGAGAACGCAAACGGGCAAAAGGTTTATTCAAATAGCATTGCGACGCCCGGCGAAAAACTAAAAAAGGGTGCAACACCGGGACTTCCCGGGAGGTCACCCATCCCAGTACTACTCCGGCCCAAGCGCGCTTAACTGCGGAGTTCTGATGGGATCCGGTGCACTAACGCTGGTATGATCGCACCCGTTATGAGCTTGTCGCAGTGTGTACTTAGCAAACCGCGACCCACGTGCGAATCCACCCCGGCCACCCACCCCCGTCGAGGTGCACACCCTCCCTCGCGAAGTGCGCCCCGTTCGCCAAGTGTGAGCCCTGCCCGGGTGCGCGCACCTTGCTAGGGCGTCGGGTGTGCACCCGGCCCGGCCTACGTGCGTGCACCTGGACGGGGCGTCGTGTGCGTGCAGTGTCCCGTCTGCAACGCGGTGCCCACACACCACCTCGGGCGCAACGACCTGCGCTCACATGTGGGCCGAGTGCACCTTGGTGCATGTTCGGGGCGCCTCGGGTGCACGCTCGATCTTGCCCCGGTGCACCAAGGCGCTCGGTTTGCCCCGGGTGCGCACTTGGTGCAAGGTGGGCACCCAAAATAGGGATCAAGCACCAAAACACAAGTTTCGGGATGCAAAATGGGACCCAAGGACCACAAATGCGTTCCAAGACCCATGATGGGTCCACGAGAACAAAAATGTGTTCCGAGACTTAATAAACAAATATTGGGTTTTAGGAGAAGAAACATGCTCTGATGCCCAAAACGAGAATCGACCCCGAAAAGGCCACAGGCCAAAAGTGGGATGCGAGACAAAAAAAAATGGGACCCGAGGACCAAAATTGGGTTCCCAGGTCGAAGACAGGGCAACCGGACAAGAAACGACCTCTAAGGCTCGAAATGAGTCCCGACGACTAAAACTTGACAAGAAGCACCCATCAGGCACCCAACTCGACACCCATGGGATGCCGACCCACCCGGGCTTCCACCTAGCACACCTTGGCACCCACCCACCCTCGCACCCAACCTCGCACCCAACTTAGCACCTTTGAACCCACATTGGCACTCACCCTGACCCTGGCACCTTGGAACCCACATTGGCACTCACCTTGACCCTGGCACCCACCTTTGCACTCACCTTGGGACCCACCCTGGCTCCCACCTCGGCACCCACCCAGACACCCACCTTGGTTCCTTGGCACCCACCTTGGATCCTTGGCACCCACCCCGACACCCACCTTGGCACGCAACTTGGCTACTTGCCACCCACCTTGGCTCCTTGACGCCCACCCCGACAACCACCCCGTGACCTACCCTGGCTAGGGTTGGTGCACACCCACCCTGGTGCCCACCTTGGCACCCACCCCATGACCCACCTTGGCACGCACCTTAGTACCCACCCCGTTACCCACCCTAGGACCCACCCCGTGACCCACCTTGGCCAGGGTGGGTGCCTTGGTGCGCACAACTTGCCTGGGCTGCACACCAGGGCGGGCTCAAGATGGCACCCGCGTTCCGTTTTTTTCACTATCTTTCAAAACGGAAATTTTAAAATCTCGTTTTTTTTTTTTTTTGCCTTTTCTGGAAATTAGTGAAGGCAGCGCATCAAAGGTGCGCAATGCTGGTGCGAACCCGGGAGCGCTCCGATGTGTGCTCCAAGGTGCGGCGTGCACGAAGTCCGAGCCCGGCTTGCCCCGGGTGCGCACCTCGCGTGCACCTTCGCCGGGGTGAGCACCTTGGCTGGGTTGCGCGCCCTGGTGCGCACCAAGGAGCGCTCTGAAGTGTGCTCCAAGGTGCGGCGTGCACGAAGTCGGAGCTCGGTTTGCCCCGGGTGTGCACCTCGGGTGCGCACCTCGCGTGCACCTTCGCTGCGGTGGGCACCTTGGCTGGGTTGCGCGCCTTGGTGGGCACCATGCAGTGCACGAAGTCGGAGCCCGGTTTGCCCCGGGCGCGCACCTCCGCCAGGGTGGGCACCTTGGTGCGCACAACTTGCCTGGGCTGCGCACCAGGAAGGGCTCAAGATGGCACCCGCGTTCCGTTTTTTTCACTATCTTTCAGAACGGAAATTTTAAAATATCGTTTTTTTTTGCCTTTTCTGGAAATTAGTGAAGGCAGCGCATCAAAGGTGCGCAACGCTGGTGCGAACCTGGGAGCGCTCCGATGTGTGCTCCAAGGTGCGGCGTGCACGAAGTCGGAGCCCGGTTTGCCCCGGGTGCGCCCTGGTGGGCACCATGGTGCGCACCAAGGAGCGCTCCGAAGTGTGCTCCAAGGTGCGGCCTGCACGAAGTCGGAGCCCGGTTTGCCCCGGGCGTGCACCGCGGGTGGGCACCTTGGTGCGCATGCCTTGCCTGGGCTGCGCACCAGGGCGGGCTCAAGATGGCACCCGCGTTCCGTTTTTTTCACTATCTTTCAAAACGGAAATTTTAAAATCTCATTTTTTTTTGCCTTTTCTGGAAATTAGTGAAGGCAGCGCATCAAAGGTGCGCACCTCGCTGCCCACCACGGTGCGCAACGCCGGTGGGCACCCGGGAGTGCTTCGAAGTGTGCTCCAAGGTGCTGCGTGCACGTTGTCGGAGCCCGGTTTGCCCCGGGTGCGCACCTCGCGTGCACCTTCGTCGGGGTGGGCACCTTGGCTGGGTTTGCCCCGGCTGCGCTCCGAAGCGGGGTTATTGGAGCGCCGCCTCTTTTTTTGTCGGAGCGTTTGGTGGGGTTTCTCGCATTGGCTCTTCCCAGGCCCGGTTGCCACCCTGGCGCGCACGAAGTCGGAAGTAGGGTTAATTGCCCGGGTGCGCACCTTTGCCAGGGTGGGCACCTTACCTGGGCTGTGCACCCGGGCGGGCTCAAGATGGCACCCGCGTTCCGTTTTTTTCACTATCTTTCAAAACGGAAATTTTAAAATCTCCTCTTTTTTTTGCCTTTTCTGGAAATTAGTGAAGGCAGCGCATCAAAGGTGCGCACCTCGCTGCCCACCTTGGTGTGCTCTGAGGTGCGCACCCGGGAGCGCTACGAAGTGTGCTCCAAGGTGCGGCGTGCACGTTGTCGGAGCCCGGTTTGCCCCGGGTGCGCACCTCGCCTGCACCTTGGCCGGGGTGGGCACCCTGGCTGGGTTTGCCCAGGGTGCGCTCCGAAGCGGGGTTACTGGAGCGCCCCCTCTTTTTTTGTCAGAGCGTTTGGTGGGGTTTCTCGCATTGGCTCTTCCCAGGCCCGGTTGTTGGGTGCGCTCCCACCCTGGCGCGCGCGAAGTTGGAAGTTGGGTTAATTGCCCGGGCGCGCACCTTCGCCAGGGTGGGCACCTTGGTGCGCACACCTTGGCTGGGCTGCGCACCAGGGCGGGCTCAAGATGGCACCAGCATTCCCTTTTTCTCACTATCTTTCAAAACGGAAATTTTAAAATCTCGTTTTCTTTTGCCTTTTATGGAAATTAGTGAAGGCATCGCATCAAAGGTGCGCACCTCGCTGCCCACCTTGGTGTGCTCCGAGGTGCCCACCACGGTGCGCTCCGAGGTGCCCACCACGGTGCGCAACGCCGGTGCGAACCCGGGAGCGCCCCGATGTGTGCTCCAAGGTGCGGCGTGCACGAAGCCGGACCCCGGTTTGCCCCGGGTGCGCACCTCGCGTGCACCTTGGTGCGCACACCTTGGCTGGGTTGCGCGGCCTGGTGGGCACCATGGTGCGCACCAAGGAGCGCTCCGAAGTGTGCTCCAAGGTGCGGCGTGCACGAAGTCCTAGCCCGGTTTGCCCCGGGTGCGCACCTTCGCCGCGGTGGGCACCATGGCGTGCACGAAGTCGGAGCCCGGTTTGCCCCGGGTGCGCACCTCGCGTGCACCTTCGCCGGGGTGGGCACCTCGGCTGGGTTGCGCGCCCTGGTGCGCACCAAGGAGCGCTCCGAAGTGTGCTCCAAGGTGCGGCGTGCACGAAGTCGGAGCCCGGTTTGCCCCGGGTGCGCACCTTCGCCGCGGTGGGCACCCTGGTGCGCACCATGGCGTGCACGAAGTCGGAGCCCGGTTTGCCCCGGGTGCGCACCTCGCGTGCACCTTCGGCGGGGTTGCGCGCCCTGGTGCGCACCAAGGAGCGCTCCGAAGTGTGCTCCAAGGTGCGGCGTGCACGAAGTCGGAGCCCGGTTTGCCCCGGGTGCGCACCTCGCGTGCACCTTCGGCGGGGTTGCGCGCCCTGGTGGGCACCATGGTGCGCACCAAGGAGCGCTCCGAAGTGTGCTCCAAGGTGCGGCGTGCACGAAGTCGGAGCCCGGTTTGCCCCGGGTGCGCACCTCGCGTGCACCTTCGCCGCGGTGGGCACCATGGCGTGCACGAAGTCGGAGCCCGGTTTGCCCCGGGTGCGCACCTCGCGTGCACCTTCGCCGGGGTGGGCACCTCGGCTGGGTTGCGCGCCCTGGTGCGCACCAAGGAGCGCTCCGAAGTGTGCTCCAAGGTGCGGCGTGCACGAAGTCGGAGCCCGGTTTGCCCCGGGTGCGCACCTCGCGTGCACCTTCGCCGCGGTGGGCACCATGGCGTGCACGAAGTCGGAGCCCGGTTTGCCTCGGGTGCGCACCCCGCGTGCACCTTCGCCGGGGTGGGCACCTCGGCTGGGTTGCGCGCCCTGGTGCGCACCAAGGAGCGCTCCGAAGTGTGCTCCAAGGTGCGGCGTGCACGAAGTCGGAGCCCGGTTTGCCCCGGGTGCGCACCTCGCGTGCACCTTCGCCGCGGTGGGCACCTTGGCTGGGTTGGGCACCATTGAGCGCTCCGAAGTGTGCTCCAAGGTGCGCACCATGGCCCTCCAAGGTGCGCAGCATGGCGTGCACGAAGTCGGAGCCCGGTTTGCCCCGGGTGCGCACCTCGCGTGCACCTTCGCCAGGGTGGGCACCTCGGTGCGCACACCTTCTCAATGTTTTCTTGCCTTTTCTGGAAATTGGTGAAGGCAGCGCATCAAAGGTGCGCACCTCGGTGTGCTCCGAGGTGCGAACCCGAGAGCGCTCCGAGGTGCCCACGAAGTCGAAAGTCGGGTTAATTGCATTGTTTTCCCCGGGTGCGCTCCGAGGTGCGCAACATCGGTGCGCACCAAGGAGGGCTCCGAAGTGTGCTCCAAGGTGCGCACGATTCGGAGCTCGGTTTGCCCGGGGTGCGCACACCTTGGCTGGGTTGCGCACCCTTTGTGCGCTCCAAGGTGCGCACGAAGTCGGAGCTCGGTTTGCCCCGGGTGCGCACCTTCGCCAGGGTGCGCACCTTGATGCGCACGCCTTGGCTGGGCTGCGCACCTTGGTGGGCGCCATGGTGCGCACCTTTCGTGCGCTCCAAGGTGCGCACGAAGTCGGAGCTCGGTTTGCCCCGGGTGCGCACCTTGGTGGGCGCCATGGTGCACTCCGAGGTGCCCAAGATTGGTGCGCAACAAGGAGCGCTCCGAAGTGCGCTCCAAGGTGCGCAGGTGCGCGCGAAGTCGAAAGTTGGGTTAATTGTCCGGTTTGCCTCGGGTGCGCACCTTGCGTGCACCTTCGCCAGGGTGGGCGCCTTGGTGCGCACACCTTGGCTGGGCTGCGCACCCGGGCGCGCACACCTTGGCACCCGCGTTTCCTTCATTTTAAATTTTTTTTTTTTACAATCTCTCAAGTGGGAAATTCTATAATCTCAACTTTTTTTGCCTTTTCAGGAAACTTTTGAATGGAGCGCATCATTGGTGCGCTCCGAAGTGTGCTCCAAGGTGCGCACCTCTGGTGTGCTCCAAAGCTCTCTCCAGCTGCGTGCACCTGCCCCGGCCGCGCACCCGGCCCCGCCCAGCTTCGCTCACCTGTCCCGGGCGTCTGGTGCGGAACCTTAGAGTAAGAAACATCACCGTGCACCTTGGCCAACGTGCGCGACTCGACCGAGCGCGCACTGGCCGAGGTGCACACCGATTTCACCTGGGTGCGCGCGCAGCACCTCGGGCGCACCGGGGTGCGCGCACAACGCCCGGGTTGCACCGTGGCCTGTGTGCTCGGGGCGCCTCGGGTGCGCGCTCGGTGTCGCCCCCCAGCGCGCGCGGTAGTGCGGGCAGCGCACCCCGGCCCGGCCCGGCCCCGACGAGAACGCAAACGGGCAAAAGGTTTATTCAAATAGCATTGCGACGCCCGGCGAAAAACTAAGAAAGGGTGCAACACCGGGACTTCCCGGGAGGTCACCCATCCTAGTACTACTCCGGCCCAAGCGCGCTTAACTGCGGAGTTCTGATGGGATCCGGTGCACTAACGCTGGTATGATCGCACCCGTTATGAGCTTGTCGCAGTGTGTACTTAGCAAACCGCGACCCACGTGCGAATCCACCCCGGCCACCCACCCCCGTCGAGGTGCACACCCTCCCTCGCGAAGTGCGCCCCGTTCGCCAAGTGTGAGCCCTGCCCGGGTGCGCGCACCTTGCTAGGGCGTCGGGTGTGCACCCGGCCCGGCCTACGTGCGTGCACCTGGACGGGGCGTCGTGTGCGTGCAGTGTCCCGTCTGCAACGCGGTGCCCACACACCACCTCGGGCGCAACGACCTGCGCTCACATGTGGGCCGAGTGCACCTTGGTGCATGTTCGGGGCGCCTCGGGTGCACGCTCGATCTTGCCCCGGTGCACCAAGGCGCTCGGTTTGCCCCGGGTGCGCACTTGGTGCAAGGTGGGCACCCAAAATAGGGATCAAGCACCAAAACACAAGTTTCGGGATGCAAAATGGGACCCAAGGACCACAAATGCGTTCCAAGACCCATGATGGGTCCACGAGAACAAAAATGTGTTCCGAGACTTAATAAACAAATATTGGGTTTTAGGAGAAGAAACATGCTCTGATGCCCAAAACGAGAATCGACCCCGAAAAGGCCACAGGCCAAAAGTGGGATGCGAGACAAAAAAAAATGGGACCCGAGGACCAAAATTGGGTTCCCAGGTCGAAGACAGGGCAACCGGACAAGAAACGACCTCTAAGGCTCGAAATGAGTCCCGACGACTAAAACTTGACAAGAAGCACCCATCAGGCACCCAACTCGACACCCATGGGATGCCGACCCACCCGGGCTTCCACCTAGCACACCTTGGCACCCACCCACCCTCGCACCCAACCTCGCACCCAACTTAGCACCTTTGAACCCACATTGGCACTCACCCTGACCCTGGCACCTTGGAACCCACATTGGCACTCACCTTGACCCTGGCACCCACCTTTGCACTCACCTTGGGACCCACCCTGGCTCCCACCTCGGCACCCACCCAGACACCCACCTTGGTTCCTTGGCACCCACCTTGGATCCTTGGCACCCACCCCGACACCCACCTTGGCACGCAACTTGGCTACTTGCCACCCACCTTGGCTCCTTGACGCCCACCCCGACAACCACCCCGTGACCTACCCTGGCTAGGGTTGGTGCACACCCACCCTGGTGCCCACCTTGGCACCCACCCCATGACCCACCTTGGCACGCACCTTAGTACCCACCCTGTTACCCACCCTAGGACCCACCCCGTGACCCACCTTGGCCAGGGTGGGTGCACCCACCCTGGTGCCCACCTTGGCACCCACCCATCCTAGCACCCAGCCTGTGACCGGGCTTGGAACCCAACCTTGCACCCGTCTTGGCCAGTGTGGGTGCGCACCCATCCTGGCACCCACGTTGTGACACACCCTTTAACCCACGCACCCTAGCAGCCACGTTGGCACCCACCTTGGAACACAACCTAGCAACTTGGCACCCACCCCGTGACCCACCTTGGCATCCACCATAGCAGTCGCCCACTTGGCACCCACCTTGGAACCCAAGTTGGCACCCACCTCGGCACCCACCTTGACACTTGTGGACCCACCTTGCCACTCACCCTAGCATCGACCCATCCTAGCACCCACCCTGGCACCTTTGCACCCTAGCACTCACCCATCCTAGCACCTAACCTGTGACCCACCTTGACACTCACCCTCGCACCCACCTTGGAACCCAACCTAGCACCCACCCACCCTGACACCAACCCTAGCACCTACCCACCCTTGCACCCACCCTGTGACCCATCTTGGCACCCACCCATCCTACCACTCAACCTATCACCCACCTTCTCACCCACCTTGGCATCCACCTTAGCACCCACCCACACTGGCACCTTGGCACCCACCTCGGGCAAGGTGGGTGCACACCCACCCTGACACCCAATTTAGAACCAACCGAGCATGTTACCCACCTTGGCACCCACATTGCAGCCCACCCTAGTACCCACACCCTATGACCCACATTGGCATCCACACCCTAGCACCCAGGCACCTCGACACCCGCCTTGACACGCACCCTAGCACTAAACCTGTGACCCACCTTGGAACTCACCCTAGAACCCACCCACCCTGTGAACCACCTTGGCATCCACCTTAGCACCCACCCACCTTGGCACCCACTCTAGCACTCACCCATCCTAACACCCAACTTGTTACCCACCTTGGCACCCGCCCTCGCGTCCACCTTGAAACCCACCCTAGCACCCACCCACGCAGGAGCCCACCTTGGCACCCAACCTAACACCCACGCATCCTGGCACCCAACTTGTGACCCACCTTGGAACCCACCCTAGTACCCACCTTTGAACCCACTATATCACCAACCCACCTTGGCACCCACCCTATGACCCTCTTTGGAATCCACCCTAGCACGCACCCACCCTGGCACCCACCATGGAGCGCACCCTAGCACCCACCCACCTCGGCACGCACCTCAACACCCACCTTGGTGTGCGCACTGCGCCAACCTCTCAAAGACCCTATGTGGTGCGCTCCAAAGTGTACACCTTTGGTGCGCTCCAAGGTGCGCACCTTTGGTGCACACCGAGGTGCACACCAAAGTGTGCACCGAGGTGAGCACCAAAGTGCACTCCAAGGTGCACACCAAGGCGTGCACCTTTGGTGCGGTCAATGCAAACGAATTCGGAAGTTGGGGTCGATGTCCTAATCGCTGCTGCAGACTACACGTATGAGAATCGGACAAATAGCTTTATATAGGGGAGGTGTTGCGTTTGATGGGTCGACTCCCCTGGTTGTGTGCACTGCACCAACTTCAAAGACCCTGTCTTGTTTAAGAAGTCAAAAGTTGGGGTGGATGTCCTAATCATTGCTGCAGTCTACGCATGT